>NC_037298.2:11408576-11710364 GCF_000002775.5 Populus trichocarpa | reverse complement strand
GGTGAGGGTTGCTATTGTTTGTAAACCTTTTTCCCTTCAAACGAATGTGTGATTAAGTTTTGTCAGATTTCCATCATGCATAAACTCTATTGTTTTGGACGCCAAGGGTTACCTCGGCCGAGATGACTCCATTACATTCCAAATCAGTGAACAAAGTTCATGATGTAATGTTTCTAATATATGAGTACTTGCCGTGAACAACAGTACAAAATTCATTTATTATGTTCATAATAATCTTTTATTATTTATTGAGTCACAATTTTGTTGTCATTTCAACATGAAAAGATTAACTTAATATCCTTTTCAGCTAGCACTTCTATGATGTATAGTTAAAAGCTACTATATAGTTATAATGATTTTGGTCGTCCACGTTATTGAACAAAGTTCTCTGCGACTTTCTACATATGATGTTCTCTACCCTTTTTTACAGGAGTTGTTCTTGTGCGGAAATTGTCAAAGCTACCGCGAAGAAAATGCTGGTTTGTTGGATCCTCGAAGTTAGATGCTGTAGATGTTGCAACTAAATTTAACAGTGACTGGAGAACGGATTTGAGGGTTGGCCATCACGACTGTCGTGATTATACAAATGGTAATAATGAATCTCATCTTTTCATTTACTTATTTTATGAAAATCCATTTCCCGTTCTGTCATACTATGTGATCTGGATACTTGGCAACTATTCTTAAGCTAATGATCTGCCTGCCATTGTCAATTGCTTGTAAACATTGGTGTTGTAGCACTGCTTGTGTTATGTTACGCCAGCTTGCTTACCATCTCTTTTGTCTTTGGTAGGTGTTTTCCCATTAACTAATGAATCTTGGCTGATAAAAAAAATGCATGTGAACATAACATCATTTTTCTTTTTCTTGGCAAGTAAAGGGGTCCCTTAAAAATAAATTTAACCTGTTTCTTTATCATTTTCGTTCCCCTAATCTATCCTTTTTCACTTGGAAGGATTGGTAGAGCTTCTCATTGGTGAAAAACAAGTGTTAGAGCGTCTAAGAAAAGACCGTGGTGATCAGGGTTAGGGCACCGTGTACTGAAAAGGCTATACGAAAGTTACATGGGCAAAATATCTTCTTTTATTTGTCAAAGAATCTGTTTCGACAATGCTCCGGTAAAGAAATCTCCCTGCAATATTGTTGGTGTATACTAGCGCAAGGCACACAAGCTTGATAAATTCCAACTCGTCTTTCGCCAAGAATAGTAGGTTCATGTTTTGCTTTTGACAGGCTAGTTTTGTTTTCTTTCTCAGCCAACAATCTGCCTTGCTAATTATCAAAAAGAGATTTCTATTCGTTCTGTGTATCACTGAATGACATGATTAGCTTTCAAGCAGTTTTCTCTAGGTCCAATGCTCATATGGACAGAAATGGAGTTCATTGATTCATGGTGCTGCTGTATACTTGGAACCAGAAATTTAGGATTGGGGTGCCAATTGGATGATGTATGATTTTTGTATTGCAAAACCTGTATTTTCTATATAAAATGAACTTTAAATTAAAGGGCATGATTAAAAATTTTCAAAAGTTTAGGAATAAAATGCATTTGTTTTCAAAGTTTGGCACTCATGCCCCCCCAACCCTTCGACATGGTTCCTCTCTGCATGGCTTTGATGTTTCATATCAAGTTGTACTATATATAAAAGAAATGGATTAACATATATAATGTTGCATGAAACATGGTGCTAAAAAACTATGAGGACATGATGCAGTAGCAAGAAACTCGTGTAGAAACATGATTAGAGTTGAAGGCATATCACTGGGGGTGGAGCCAGATTATTTTTCGAGGGGGTTAAGATTATAAATTGTTTTCTAGAGGGGGCCAAAACTAATTTTTAAACTGCTTATGGGAAAGCCAGGAACTTTTTATTTTTTGCAGTGGTCGGACCCTGCCAGCCTCCCCTGCATATCACCATTTTAAAAAAAATATTAACAAACTTAAGGATTTGCTAAGAGGAAAATAAGAAGATTAATATTTACTCATAGAATTATTTGAAGAGAGCTGTTGCAGAAATCAAGAACGATGATCAATAGACGAAAAAATTCATATTTTCAAAGAGTAGGAATAGAGAGAAGTTTCCTGTGACTTCTAGTGAAGTAGTTAGGATTGAAAGTGAGAGTTGAGTCTAGGAACAAGGGGAGAGAAAGATCAATATTCTTAGTTTGGAGATCAACCACTTTCAGTGAACACAATCTCAGCTCTAAACCTCTGAATATAGAGAAAAAATCTTCAATTATGTTGTTATCAAGAGAGGATATTGGGAAGTGTTGAGCGGATGTCGTAAACATGAGATCCAAGGTTGCATCACTAATCTACCTTTTGGGGTAAATAATTTCCTTTTTATACACTTAATCATTCTGATAATGATATAAATGAGAATTTCGAAGTTTTTGATATGTGTTGGGGTTTGTTTTTATTAAAGTTTGCAGAAACAATTAACAAGAGTAAGTCAAGTCCTATGCTTTTCAATTGTTGATCCGTCTTACTTATCGTAAAGGGAATCAATGTGCAGGTTGATTGTGTAATCAAGGCTTGAGAGCTACCATTGCAGTGCATTTTCTTTCTACTCTACTGGGGTTGCCATGTTCCTGTCAGTGTTGCTTTTAACCTACTTCTTTCTTTGGTCTCAGGGCCCTCTTTTACCAAAGAAAATATAAAACGTCCCAGTCATATCCATAAAGATGAGAGAAATTGCTGTCATTCATTGAAAGCATGGATCAGTCATGCATGCGTTGCACACACGCCTGGAAGGGATGTTGGGGCTGTGGTGAAGGAAATATGTAAAAGAAGTTATGGTGGGAGATTTTCCACTGGTCAAGTTTTGCTACTTGTCAGTCAAGCTTTTCTGAGTATAATTTCATATCAAAGATTGATGAAGACAAAATAAAAGGCATTAGCCATTAGGCATAGGATACGAGGGTAGTATTGGTTAGATGGTCGAAACAAGGAAAAAGGTCATCAAAAAGCAGACTACTTTGCAAGTTTTCATATCGGCAAATCTTCAAGGAAAGAAATCTGTTCAAAGGGAATCTTTCATCATGGGTGCTGCTATTTTTTCTATTGGGCCACGGTGGGATGTTTTGGGTGACCTACTCTTAGATAAAGGCTTCTTTCCCATATACATCGAATGTTTGGTAAAGAAGCATGAGTTCAATTTTCAACATTGTTTTGTGTTAGTGTACAGTTGTTATGTTGATGGTGGGTTGGTGCCTGTTGAAAAATTAGCCGAGTTCTGGTGCCTCTTTTTAGGTAGCTGATAATTAAGAGGCTGTTTCAAGTACTATTTGTCTTGCCTAACCTCCTCCTATTTTTATAATCTCGATTCAACAAGAGAAAAAACGAGATACTGCTCGGCCGATCTAGCTTTGTAAACAGGATTTTATTTAGTTAGTCTGAACCAGTCAAAGTTTGGCCAAGACAAGTAGCATGATTTAGGCCATTCAAGCATGATTTCTAATTTCTCTCGGCAAGATTTAGCCTGCAAAACCTTGCAGTAAGTAATTTCCGATGATACGATGAGTGGTCCGGTCCTTGTTGATAATCATTTAGCACATTCAAGAGGATTATTGAACATTGGAATTGAATGAATATTCGTTTGTGTTGTGATTGATCCGATATTTATATTCAATATTCATATATACACAAATAGAAATTGTTATCTGAAGTCTCCAAGCATGTAAGATTTGATCATAACCTGATGATGGAGCAGATAATTAACACAGAAACAGGATTTTGTTTCAGAGCAGGGAGTAATCAACTCACATATGGAGAAGTATCCGATCCTTGGTTGTATGCATCACTGGGAGTATCGATCCAATTCAGGCTGCCCACATGAACTACTGTTTGAAACCAATTTGGTGCCCCTTGTAGCTCAATGTCCTTGAACTTTCCATTCTTCGGGTCATAAGAAACCAGAACTCTGTTCTTATACTCCAGCAGGATTTCACCATTCTTCAAGACACATAGAGCTCCAACAACCCTTCCATTAGAACTATTTTTCCATATCTTTAGCTGTCGGTCCTGATTTTGTTTCAAGCCCTTGGGCATGTAAGCCCCGATGTTGTATTCTTTAACCCAAGACTCCTTCACATTGTACTCCTTCATGACCCAAATCTCCAATCTTCCATAATTGCAATAAACAGCAGCAGAGAGGCAACCCCTCAGAACCACTAGGTGATAGTTGCACCTATTTAGGCCACCGCAGTCCGGTTTCGAGACTTCTCGGAATTGCTCATCGGTCAAGTCGAATGAGACCAGCCTGCGGGCGGGCTTATTTCTACACGGGCGGCTAATCCAATGAAGCCTTCCATTAACCAGGGCCCCTGAAGCCCGGCGAACAAGCCGGTATGACACTTTGCCTAGACTTCGCCATTCAGGGCAGCCTAGCGTTAAAATTTGGACTTCCGATAGTGGATAAATGATTCTACGTGACCGAGGGTAGCCACCATGCCCATTCCTGTAATACACGATTCTGATTACCTTGTATTCTTTCGTCTTGGGATTGAAACCAAACCCAGAAACCACTTCTTGATCAGGATACTGCAAGGATTTTGGCAGCTCTTTATAGCAGCCTGTGAAAGGATTATAGATATAAAGAGAATCATTGTACAATGAGTCAGATAGGCACAGTAAACCGTTACAGGAGCCTACCACTTCAAATTCTGGCATCATAGAGGAAAAGGGTGCCGGAATTCTCTTCACCTTCTCCTTTTCTTCCTCGTGAGCAGCAAAATCCACAAAATAGAGATTGTTTCTGATTGGAAAGTCGCAGTGAAGGATTAGGCAAGGATGATCGGTGTCCTGAGTTGAGCAAGACAAATATAAATCTACAAGCTGAGGATCCTGCACCAAGGCACGCCAAGCTCGGCATACACACTTGAATTGCACCAAAGATGTGATGGGTAATCTTGAAAGTATATCATGAGCAATCTCCCGTGGTAGAAGCTCCATTCCAGTTGTTTGTGGATCATATTCAACCTTGGTTTTTCTTCGTTTCCTATGTTTCTCACAATCCAAGTCCATATTGACCACTACAGGCAAAAAGGCTTAGTATTAGATCAAAAGATGATGGCTTGTTCTTGAAGATGAAGAATTGGAGTTGCATATAAGCATGATGGGCTTCGATAAGATCATCAAAATTTTAAGAATGGAGTTGGAAACCACAAGGAAATTGGTGTGTTCTAAATGGGAGCCACCATTGAATAATTCTCCACGTATAAAAGAGTTTGGTTTTCTTTTCATTACAGAGAAAAGTTAAATTGATAGACCCAGCAATCTTCACCGTCCAATAAAAGAATCCAGGGCCAAGATACGATGCAGATTAATTGCAAAACTTAACGAATCCTATTCCTTGTTTATGGATGCATGACCCTACTGATAGTGACCTAGCGACATTTAGTTTGAATAAGAACAAGAATTGCCCATTTAATGTACTAAATGCTAGACAAAGTTTTCTTTCTTTCTTTCTCCTGCGTGGATGCCCTTGTACGTGTTCTTACAAGAAATTTTGCCTAGGCAGATGCCAGGAATCATCCCTGTGAAGGTTTTCTGGAGGTGGGGTGTGGCAAGAAATTAATATATCTCCAAGATTCAGAATAAAAGCCATTGCAGAAACGTGATTGCTCTGAGTCACAGTACAAAAGGACCAAATGTATAGACTTATGGGAGCTAGGCAGAGCCCAGTTCTTCTCACACACAATCATTTAGTGTAGTCTAACAAGAAGGTCTCAAGAACAATCTGCCGCTTGATGTAAAGGCCACGTGAGCTTGTTTGGAAGAAATTTCTAGGAAGCTGGGATGCCAGTGGCCAACAGAGGGATCTCGTCAAGACTTTCTTTCTTTCTTTCTTTCTTTTAACAAGCGAAGTTAAGCGTGCAATTTCAAAGCACTTGTTTATCTTCTTTCAAGAAAGCAGCACGGAGACAGTTCATTTCAAAGCATGAATTTTCTTCACACTAACAAGTAAATAAAGGTCATGTGGGAAATTGTTGGATTTAAAGAGTTAAAGGTTAAAGTGATTGAAATAAAGTCTGAGGACCAGTTTATAAGTTTATGAAAAGGGGACTGAAAAGCATCATTTTGGGACCAAAACTCACCTATTCAGTTCAACCCGGTTGTTTTAACATCGGTCGGAACCTCATCATTTATTAACCACTTAGATTGTTGGTTCACGCCACGCTGCAAATTGAATAAAAAAATATAAGTATTATTAATAATTTATTTTTAGTAAAAATACAAATTAAACTGTGTGAATTTTAATTTGATATGACTCGGTCAACTTGACGAGTTCAAGGACAACACGGACGGCTGGTACAAAACTAGTTTAACTCAAAATAAATATTCAAAATGATATTTTATATAAATATTGAAACGATAATTTATTGGATCGATTCGGATTAACTCGGGTTAACTTATCAATCCGCATGATGAGTCAAGAGACTATGATACCTTAAAAAATAAATTAAAATAAGATATAAAGTTTAATTTTGAAGTTTTTTTTTTGAAGAATTTATTAAACTTTCTGAATAAATAATAAAAAAATGACAGTTATTAGTCTTTTCAAAGTATTTATTTAAGTTCAATGATTGTTTTGAAAGTAATCTTTTCTTTCACATAAAAAAATCTAGAGTTAATAAACCTGAGATGTAGACGTCCAAATGGAAAAAATAAAAACTCTGAACTATTATTCATTATCTCTATAGACGGGTGGGTGCATCAAAATGGTGATAATTTCTGGGCAATCACACATTATTTCCACCGTAGAGGCTGTTCTCTGCTTCCAAATTCTCAGAAATTTCCCAATGTTACAAACGAAGGATCCTTCTGCATAGCTACAAAATTGTACTGAACAGATCTTTGGAGATGCACTCGTTGTGTTTGCGTAGGACAGAGGGACAGAAATGTTTTCACCAAAATATTGTTTTTTAAATAACAACTTATCATGATCTTAAAATCAGATTTTAATTAAAAAAAATAATGAATTGATAATTTTGACATTAATATATTAAAAAAATATAAATAGGAAACATGAGAAAATTAAAACATAATTTCTTAGTTATGTTGTTTATTGCATAAAACTCAAAGTAAGTAAGATAAATACAAAACAATCATAATAATTTGAAACAAGAATTAACAAAAAAGGTATTTCTTTAATCAAAATCCCTTTATCTTACTAAAACATTCATTTTTTTATATATATAATTCTTATTATCACAAGTATTGTTTTTAAAATAAAAACTTATCATAATTCTAAAAGCAAATTTTATTTTTTTTTTAAAAAAAAAAATAATGAATCAATAATTTTGACTCTAATTTATTATATATATATATATATATATATATAAAACTTGAGAAAAAGTTTATAAGAAATTTACAATAACAAACAAATAAACAAATATTTCACCCACATTAAATATTCAAGGTTAACATATAATTATTCAAAAAGTAATTGTTAATATTATTATAAAATATACTAATATTACTTGGAAACAATGAAATAATTGGATAATTATTTAGTTGGTGAGATGACTCTAGACATTATATGGATATTGGTGTTGTTCCACTAAAAAGATAAAAATAAACCTTATGAAGAGGTTGGGGCTATTGTCTTATTGAGATAGTTGATCAATTCCTTCCAGGATGAGTTGTGCAATCACACTTAGAAGATCATGTGAATCTACGTTGTTGAGGCCCTATCAATCCTATCTTTGGAGCATAGTTATCAGACCCGACCCGGTTGTTGACCCGGTAAAATGACCGGGCCACGGGTCTTGTGGGTTGACCCGGCTCAACCCGGGTCAAGAACAAAAACACACATTAATATGGTTCTTTTGACATAAAATATCATATTAATATATATGCTAGCATAATTAACAAGAAAATATCACATTAACATATTTACTAGCATAATTAATTAGCATCAATAGATTAGAAGGTGCATTTATCTTCAAATAAACAAATATTTAACATAATTTAAAGATAAGGATAATAAAATAACAAGTTCTTCTAGAGATATATAATTTAACATAATAGATATAAGGTGACAACATTCAAACTCCAGTTTGCATTAGAATCCATAAATCAACATTTGAACTTCATTTTGCATTAGAATCCATAAATCAACATCTTCAGCTGCATAAAGAAAACAAAAGATTTTAGAATATGTTGAACACTTACCACTAATATCATTAAAAAAAAAGAATGGTAAAGTACAAGACCTCATTGGAATAACCACACTTTTTCTACACAACATCTTTATTTTGGTTGAATATAGGCATTGAGTTCTTCAGTGTCCATAGGAGCAAAATTTGAATCAAATACCAATGGAATTGAGCCAACCTCATTAATGCCTATTGAAACATCATCATGCTCTTGTGTATCTTCATCATCACAGTCATCTTCAATCTCGTTTATATTTATCAAATCTACAATTGAAACATACTTAATCAATAAACATTATAGTCATGACACAAAGTGAAAGATCAAATCTTCCATTACCTTCATTTAAAGTATCTTGAATAGTCATGGTTGATAAATCACGATGAAAGATCTGTACTTCTTCAGTTGTTAAAGATGATGGATCATCTTCTACTATCCAATTTTCAGTGTCAGAAAATGCCTCAAAATTAATTGGATCATAATTTCGTCCTTTCCAATAATTTCTACAAAATCAAAGTTAAGGTACACAATATAAGTATCAATGATGCTATGTAATAATATAAATAACTTTTAAAGAATTAGAGAAAAGAAAATACTTTGTTTTAATCTCAGATTATAGTGGACATAAACTAGGTCATTAAGTCTGTGATGCTCCAATCGATTTCTTTTCTTAGAGTGGATGTGCTAAAAAATACTTCAATTCCTCTCGCATCCTGAAGAACTACAAGTTTGACTTAAAACTCGTATAGTTAGCTTTTGGAGATTTGGAGCACAAGTTCCATACAGCACCCACCATTCTTCTATATACAAAATTAATAAGTTGGATTATATCAAGATAATATTTTTAAATTACTTTGAATATGAAAATAATAATATACCTGGAGGTAAAAGGGTGCGATCATTTTTCGCAGACACTCTACCAAAGTCATGTTCTGCATTCCTAAACAACTTCATTTCACTTGTAAGCTTGCTTAGCAGAATTGCATTTCCATTTGCATACTTCTCAACAACATCTAGAAGTCTAGAAATGGTGTTTATATATCTATCCATTAGATTGACATCATATTGAAATCAAGGATTCAACCAAAATCCTGCTGCATAAAGCTTCCTATACAATTGTCCATCCCATCTATTATTAATGATGTCTATGAAAGGTTGCACCTTAGTTCTTTTCTTTTGAAATCTCAACATTTCTTCCTTTGCAGAATGGATAGCCTCATATAAATATCCCATAATAGGTCTATCATCACTATCAACAATTCGTAGAACTCGAACCAATGGTTTGGTCATTCGTACAATTGATGCACATTCTTCCCAAAACATAGAGTTCAATACACTATCAACAAACCTTTTTCCTTTGCTATCTTTAACATAAGCAGAGGAGACCCATTCTTTAGATGTCACCATAGCTCTCAAATTATCTTTGTGTACTAAAATGCTTTGCAAAGTTATGAAATTAGTAGCAAAGTGAGTAGGAGCAGGTCGAAGTATTTCTTTCCCTCCAGTGAACTTCCTCATCAAATATAGTGATAACAATGATTATAAATATACTTTGTAATACTAGAAGCATGATCAACAACAGAACAAACTGACTGTAGCTTACCAACATCTTGGAGTATGAGGTTGATGCAATGACTAGCACATGGAGACTAAAATATTGAAGGAAATTCTTCCACTAACAACTTGCAAGCAGTAACATAATTAGAAGCATTATCAGTCACCATATGCACAATATTTTCAGGCCCAACAAATAAAACAACCTCTCTAAACAATTTATGCAACAACACAACAGTTTTTGAGACCTCCGATGCATCTACTGTTTTAAAAAAAATAGTTCTTTTAGGGCAATATACTAAGAAATTAATTAAAGTTCTCCTCTTTTGATCGTCCATCCATCAGCCATTAATGTGCAACCGGTCTTCTTCCAAGTTTCTCAATAACTCTCAACAAAAAGCTTCACTTCATCAACCACCTTTGCTAGGTAATAACCACGAAGAGCATGGAAATTTGGTCCTTTATAACCAAGACCCATGACTGTTATACCATCTATAGCATGCTGATAGTAAACAGAGTTTGCAGCATTGAATAGCACACATGCATCAATCATCCATTTTGCTATAACAAGATCACATCGTTCGATAGCTTCTTTGTTTTTCCAACAACTTTGGAGAGACTTTTGAGCACCATGAGTTGTTCTTGGAATAAAATATGCCCCTAATGTAATATTTTCTTTATATTTTCCACAACTTGCAGACGATTGTTTAACAGCACCAGTGATTTTACTCTTTTCTTTATTGGTAACCTTCGGTGGTAACATTAGCTTCTTACCATCAGCTTCAACATCATCATCGTCATTATCATCATCATCGCCTTTACAATCATCTTCTAATTGTCTAATCATCCTCTCCTCATGCTCTCTTTGTTTAGCGCTATATGAATTGAAATCTGCTTCCATTTCTCTAGCTCTCCTTTTCTTTTCAACATTCCCCTGAAGATTCAGAAGCATTTAATGACGAACATCCGGAGGACATTTGTGGCATTGTTCCACTTCTCCTTTAGTTCCAGCTAAATGTTGCTTGAATCGATTAATGCCTCCACCCGCAAAAACTTTGGCACAATATAAGCATATTAATTTGGTTTTCTTACATCCCACACTAAGTTCAGGAGCTTCTCTGCAATGACCTCATGCCAAATCTGTTTTTCCTCTTATACCACTTGATGTTGATATGGAAATTGAAGGTTCAGATAATGGAGTAGTTGAAGGAGTGCTATTTGAAGTGCTACCATGTTGAGAAGCCATTTTACAAACCTATAGTAAATCAAATCAAACTAACATGATGAATAAAAAGGTTGCATGTGTTGGAAGTGGTACTTGCAGTATGCAATGCATATGAAAAAACTTGAATTAGTAATGTGACAGCATATTTCAGAAGAAAAGATGCATTGATCATGTTCAACTAATAATCCGGATTTAAGGATAACAGTTCCAGAACAATTAATCTATCACATGATGAATAGCTAGACACACCAAACATTATTGATGAACAATAATTTAGAACAGGAACTAGAAGCAATTATTCAACATGGTGCTAGATCAGGAAGTGTTACATTCAGACCTATTGTGATTAATTGGCTAATCAATAATCATATCATAAAAGACAAAAACCAAATCAACATGAATGAGAAATATTTAGCAAATTTGTGGTTCCCTGTGTTTGTAAATGATGCATGGTTTTCTATTAAGTGTTAGTATTTGTTTTATCCCTCTATTTCCTTTTGCTAAATATTTCCACTTGCTAGACTCGTTTTTCTTTTGATATACTTGCAGAAGCGTCCTCTCGATACATCAACATGTCTTCTCTTTAAAAGAGAAAAATAAAATAAAATTTGTGCTCTGAAACTGCTCATCTCATTTAGCGTTTCTTGTTATTTCATAAACACTTTCAGTGCATAGCAGATTCCCTTTGTTCTTGAGTTGGTTTTCTCAATTCTAGTTGAAATGGCCCCTGAGCAGACTTGCCAGGGGAAGTTATAAGAATTGCCTGACCAGAAATGACCTGTACACAAAGTAGCAAGTGGCTGTCCAAGTGATCAATCCCAACATGCAAAGAACATTTACCTGTTTTCTTAAGCAATTGCAGGTTTTAGCTATTAATGGTATAGTTTAATACCGTAAGAATTACCTGAACAATTAATTTATGAAATTAAATGATAAAGATTACAGGCAGTAATAATATTAGTTTAATGATATTTCTCAACAATTGTTTAGTTAGTTTCTCGGAATTGGAATGGAAATCATTAACAGAAAAAAAAAAAAGAGAATACCATTAACAAATTTGAAATAACTCTTAAAAACTGAACATTGTCCACTCAAACTTGAAAGGAACAATAGTTAACTCAATTTAGTAGCTGTAATATTGCAAAAAAGATGAAGTACCTGGCTTATAACAGTGGAATCTAGCTTCTCTTTCGTTTCGAACCACTAGTGCAAACTGCAGCTTTCTACAAGAACATGACAAGATCCAGTAAGGGGAGGGGCTAGAATATTCAAAGAAAAAAAACAGAGAAATCCAACAGAGCGACCAGTAAAAGATACCAGAAGAAGAATATAATTTGATTGTTCAAAGTTCAAACTGCAAAGAAAGAAATTAGGGTAAAAATTTAGCTTTCCTTTTGCTTTCCCAATTTTCCCGAGACAGTGAGTTAGTATATATAGTCCGGGTCTCACCCGGGTCAGGCCGGGTCACCCGGGTTTTTCCTTGCACCGGTCTTTTGTGTTGCCCGGACCGGTCCAGGCCCCAGGTCGACCCGCCGGGCCGGTCCGAGTTTAATAACACTGCTTTGGAGAGTTATGCAATTGTCCTAGGAAAACTGAGTTGATTCCTTTCAAGGTAAATTGTGCAATTGTACTAGGGAGAGATGTCGTATCAATTTCATCCATAGAAAGTTGTGTTATCACACTAAGAAGACTAAGTTGATCCCTTCCAAGGTAAGTTGTGCAATCGCATTAAAGAGTTTAAGTTCATCATGTCATTGAAAGATTTATAGGGCCAATGCATTATAAAGATCACGTCAATCCACATTACTAAGGTCTTCTTAATCCCATCATTGGAAAGTGTGCAATCATACTAGAGAGACCATGTCAATACCTTTCAAGGTAAATTGCACAATCGCACAAAGGACACGAAGTTGATCTCTTCCAAGATGAATTATGCAATCACACTAGGGAGATTAAGTTCATCTTATCTTTGGAAGGTTGTTGGTTGTTAACCTTAAGTATCTATTGGAGAAAATAGAAATATTGTTACTTTGAATAAATTGATTCATATATAAGAAACTTACATTCTTAGTCATTAACTACGATATATTTTTATTTCCCTCTTAGGTATAATTAACTCCATGACTCAAATATCTAATTTCTGCTAAGATCATAGTCTCAATTCTGTAGAGTTTTTTCAATTGGTGTCTTCTAGGTAGTTGACTTACTTTCTCTTAGATAGTTGCCAAAAGAGACTTCACATCTTTTATGATTTGAACCAACATTCCACTTGTATTTGTTAAAGGCTTTTAAGCTCTCGAGATTCAAATGATTTTTATGAAGTTGACAAAAAGGTGTGCATCAAATTTGTTTGTCTTACCAAGTCCCTGAGAAAAATAAAATAAAAATCATATTCTAAAGCTCTCGAGATTCAAATGATTTTTATGAAGTTGACAAAAAGGTGTGCATCAAATTTGTTTGTCTTACCAAGTCCCTGAGAAAAATAAAATAAAAATCATATTCTAACTTAAAGCAATAAAAATATTGCATAACTTTTTGATTCTCTTACAAAATAGTGTAAATCCAGTATTCATAGTAGATCATGCCTCCCAAGTTGATATGAAACATTCTTGATCATTAAAGCAGTCTCCTGTGCTGATAAACTTTATTGATACCATTAACAAGATCATAAGAATGAAAACCATTTTCTTGGTTAATTGACGTTGTAGCTCCGCAGAGCTTCTTTTGGCTAGTATACTGGTGCTAAAAAGCAAAACAAATTTAACACAGAGACCACTAAAAACCACGATAGAGGCTGGTTCCAACTTACAATATCGAGCTCGTTAGACCTAACAATTAATTTGAATAACTAGCATTACCTCCATAAAGAGTCAGACTTGAATGAAAAGTTATTAATGCTTATAATAGAGTAGTTGTGCAAGCAACCCTAGGAAGGCCCGTGGCACATCTCATTCTAGGCTTGTCTTGATTATTTGCCATTAATAGCGATAAGAGATATCAAAAACCAGTTCAGAAAAAACAATTGATGACTTCTTGATTAGGTTCCCATAGATGGAGCCAATGATGATGTCCCAAAAAATCCAAATAGCTTATGAACAAGGTTTATATGTTGGATAATTGGTTAATCTCTTGATTCTAGCAATTTGATCAATTATCTCTATCCAATGTGGCTTATGTCTGGTGCTTGGTGCCTGGTAAGTCATAGATGGAACCAATGATGATGTCCCTAAAAATCCAAATAGCTTATGAACAAGGTTTATATGTTGGATAATTGGTTAATATCTTGATTCTAGCAATTTGATCAATTATCTCTATCCAATGTGGCTTATGTCTGGTGTTTGGTGCCTGGTAAGTCAGGATGGTTGGTGGCCGGTACTTGCAAAAAGTTCTATTTGGTGGATTTGGGGACTCTTTGATACTTAAGTAAGTATTTTTTTTAGAGAAAAGACAATGATATTTTAGAGAGAGACTCTAAAAATAAATATATAGTAAAGAATAAATATTATGAAACTTTTTCATTGAAGGATTTATAGGGTCTTTATAGCCCACGAGTTTATTCATTTTGTGAAGATGAGGGGTTGAAGTGTCATCTTGTCTTGATAGCATTAATGAAAAAAAAAAATATTTGACACATGTATTAAAGAGATATAAATATTTGTTTCACATCATTAATGAAAGATAAGTATCTCTTACACATCATTAATGTTGGATAAGTGGTAGAACCTTTTGAAGACTTTTGTACACTTAAAGGTGTAGAGAGATGAGTATCATTTACCTTAACATCTTACGTTAAGGGTCATAAGAAAAAAAAACAAGCGGAGTCTGGTGGTCCAATATAGAGCCTTGAAAGGTCGTCAATTCAACATCCATTTAGGTTTGGTGAGATGCTGAGCCTCAGGAGGCTAGTTCTGAAGCTTGCCGGATCTACATGTAGTTGGGGTTAGCGTGTAGCTTAGTCAAGAGATGTTGGGTCATCACCCTGTTTTTGATCCTTTTAAACATGGATTTTAGAAGAAGAAAAATAACATATATAAAACACGTTAATCTATTGACATCCATTAAATGTTCGAACACATCTAGAGCACATATTCACTTTATAGGAAGATGTTATTCATATTTCATATTAGCATGGCATGAACCTACATTCCTCACACCTTTCCTGTCAAAGGATCATCAAATCTTTATAGGTACTGCATAAAGGTAAAGATATATTAAAATGAATAAAGGAACTTACCTTTCTTAATCTTTTCAAAATGCTCATGATAGCCTTTTTTGGTTTAAGATTTTAAATTTCTCTTTTTTTTTTATAGATGTTTGCTCATATAATTTCTAAAACTTGTCCATTAGCCCTTAGCATTTACTATTTTACAAATTGATAAAGTATCAAAAAACTCAAGTAGCTTAGGAGCAAGGCTTATATATTGGATAATCAGTTAATCTCTTGGTTCTAGCAATCTGATCCATTCTTCTTAACCAAGATGGCAAGTGGTTGATTCTTGATGTCTGGTAAGCCAAGGTGGCTAATGGCTGATACTTGCAAAAGGTTTTCTTTGGTAAATTTGGAGACTCTTAAATGCTCAAGTAAATATCTTTTAAAAGAGAGAAAATACAAAAATATGAAAGAAAAAAACAAAAATGAACCCAGACGCACAATTTTAATTTTTTTAAAGTGTTCGTTCGCCTTTATTTTTCCTTGAAATAAAAAATAGTTAAATGATGTATCATCTGCGAACCTAAATTTCAGCAACCATTGTATTGGTTGGAAAATCAGTGTAGTGTTTCTTTTGCCCTAAAAACCTATTTTTAAAGCTATTTATATATAAAAAAAAAACCTCACAACACCGTTGGAATACTTACAAACCAAACCATTAACTTGGAAAACCCAAAAAAACAGTTAAAAAGCACGAAATCAAACCAGATTAGATTAATCTTCCTTAACTTGGATTTGTTTTTTCAAGTAAAATTGAAGCTCAAAACAACCACCATCAACCCCCTTTCATTGCATAGAACCCGTAAACACCAAAAAAAACCATTTTAATTGTTGGAAACAGTGTGAAGAGTGACTTTCTCTCTCATTGAAAGAATTCAACGATCTCTCTCTTCTCTTTCTAACTACGAACTAAAAAATGATATAAATGAATTTTCATACCGAATTTGATTTCTGAAATTTAAATGGACCTAAATTATATAAATTGTATTATTTTTAAAGATGGAGTATATAAGTATATTTTTTACCAAAAATCTGGAACGCCATTTATTTTTTGACACTCCTTTCATTTTGGTTTCTCTTCTTCCAATTTCATCATTGCTTAAGAAATCAAAAGCAATTGGCCTTTAATTTGGATTAATTTGTCGAAAATAAAACTTTAAAAAACAAAATGAATTAATAAAAAATAAAAAAATGAGTATTGAGAGTATGTGAACAATATTTCTCCACCATGAAAAAGCCATATCTTTTAGTGTTTTATATATTTATTTTATTATTGATCAGATACACACTTATTTGCCCTTGTAAAGTAAAGTAATACCTTACCATTGATACTCGAAAAGCGATTAAAACTTCGAGTTCTGGTTTTATGTTCTTTGTGATCTGATTGGAAGGGAAAAAGGAAGAAGAAAAGGAAAGCACTGCCGAAAATTATTATTAAGAAATTTCATTAGATTCCCTTTTCAGCCTTTTAAATCTTTTAACTGCTCACATTTCTCTAAAGCAATTTTGTAGCCTTGCAGATTAGCACTTGTTAAATATCAAGTTTTATCTACATGTATTTCCATAGGCATTAAAAAATAAATTCAAGGAGTAAGAAGTACCAGAGAACCCCTAGTTTCTGGCCTACTAAGAAACATGACGAAAGAAATTCTTGTTTGTTTTTGTGTTTTAAAAGTATTTTTAAAAAGAATTAATTTTTTTTACTTAAAATTATTTTTTTGATGTTTTCAAATCGTTTTAATGTACTAATATTAAAAATAAATTTTTTTTTGAAAAAAAATTATTTTATGCATTTCCGAATAAAAAATACTTTGAAAAGCAATCACTACTGCATTCTCAAATACTCTAACACCCTGATGTAGTCCAATAGTAGATAGAAAAGGGCAAACAATGTAATGGATTAGTGACATTGAATCAAGATCCTTGTCTTTCTGGTTATGCTTTATGAAACTTATTTTTAAAAAAAGTTTGGAGAAAAAGAGAGATCCTTGTTATAAAAAGCAATTTCCTTTTTAACTACAAGTTTGTGGTAAATTATAGAGATCTACAAGCACATACATTTTGATGACGCATCAATCAGAGTGCCGACCGATTTGAGACTGCCCGTGTGAACAACTGCAGAAAGACATCCATTTTGGAGGCTCAGACAACCATGATAAACAGCTGCAGAAAGACAACCTCCTGTATTCACTATATGAGATTGACGCCGGCCAAAATCAATACGGCCAGCAGGCTTTGGAACTTCTCGAAATTGTTCATCTGCAAGGTCGGCATGCCAGCTTAACACGCATCAATTTTCTATTTTTATTTTTGTCATATATAGGCTGAAGATATGGAGATTGTCAAGATGTAAGGAAATTCGAGATATGAAAAGAAGGATCAGTGTCTTCCTGAAGAAAACCAACTTGAATAAAGACCAAGAATGTTATTTTTTTTTTGTTAGAAAATGTTTTTAAAAATTAATATTTTTTTTCAAATTATTATTATTTTTTAGATTGTTTTGATACACTAATTGTTAGAGAATAATATAAATCATATTTTAGAACCTCACTTAATAGTTTAAGCTATCGGGTTAAGATGATTATTTGATATGGTATCAGAACCTTGATGGTCAAGCGGTTATGAGTTCGAATCTCACTATCTCTATTTATTTTATAAAAATTAAGCACAAGATGATATGAATCTGTGCAAGTTTCAAGACCAAATGACTTTCACTTGAGGGGGTATGTTAGAGAATAATATAAATAATATCTTGGGACCTCACCTAACAGTTTAAGCTATTGAATTGAGATGATTATTTAACACTAACTATCAAAAATAAATTAAAAAAAATATTATTTTAATATATTTTTTTTAAAAAAAACTAATCACTGTCACATTGTCAAGTTATACCAAAATGAAATACAAGAACGCGGATACCATAACCAAATCCCCGGTTAAATAATAGTCATTGATATTAACCATTAAATTTAAAATGATAATAATTCACGTAGACTAATACTATTATAGTATTATGCTCTAAGCAGGGAAAAACGAAAAAATGAATGTGCCAAACCCGCAGCTCCAGCATGGGCCCACGGTAAAAATTTAGTATCAGCTTTTTCAAGATATCCTGAGCCGAACAAAAAGAAAGCAAGAACATGGACCCACAACAATATTTCAAGAGGTAAATATTTGTCACTCAATATTTTTAAAAAAATTTAAAATTTAAAATTTTTTATTTAATTTAAAATTAATATATTTTTTATGTTTTTATATTATTTTAATGTACTGATATTAAAAATAATTTTTAAAAAATAAAAAATATTACTTTAATGTATTTTAGAATAAAAAACACCTTACAAAGTAACTGTTACTGGACCCTTAAACATCCCAGAAGTATTACAGCGACACTATTGATTGAAAAAATTGAATCCATTACCTCGTTGAAAACATTTTAATTATAATAAAATAATCAATTCCAACATTTTAAAAACAAATTAAAATATAACATTTTAAACATGTCTTTTATAAGGCTTTACGCAATGAAAACTACCTCGTTGAAAAACTTAACAAGAGAAAACCAAGTGGAGAAGAAAAAACTTGGTTAAGAAAAAAAAATACATCTCTATTAACTCACCCTCATAAAAGTATCACCTTAAATCTTTAAGTTATTGCATCCCAATATTGCATCGCAATCTTTCAAGCATTGTAGTTGGTAATGCTTTAATGAACAAATCTATTAGATTATTTTTTGAGCGGATTTGCTGAACATCAATATCACCACACTTATCAAGATCGTGTGTGAACAAGAATTTCGGTGAGATGTGCTTTGTTCTATCTCTGTTGATGTATCATCCCTTTAATTGAGCTATGCATGCAGTATTATCTTCGTACAATATGGTTGGAGATCATCTGCTGGAGAATAAACCACATGTTCCATGAATATGTTGAGTCAATGATCTCAGCAACACTCTCTCGACTGACTTTATGGATTACAAGTATTTCAACATGATTAGATGAAGTGGAAACCAATATTTGCTTTATAGATCTCCATGATATAGCAGTATTACCACACATAAAGAGATAACCTGTTTGAGATCGACATTTTATGTGGATTAGATAAATATCTTGCATTAGCATACACAAATAATTCATGATTAACATTATTTGAATAAAATAATCACATGTTCATAGTTCCTTGTAGGTATCGAAAAATATGCTTAACTACATTCCTATGTCTTCGGGTAGGAGAAGAACTATATCTTTCTAGAAAGTTTATAGAATATGTTATATCACGTCATGTATTATTAGCAAGATGCAATGGCGCACCAATTGCACTGAGGTATGGTACTTCAGGACCAAATGATTTTTCATTATCCTCTCGAGGTCTAAAAAAATCCTTTTTCACATCAAGTAATCGAACAACCATTGGGGTACTCAATGGACATGTTTTATCAATATAAAATCTTTTAAGGACCTTCTCTGTATAAGTTGATTGATGAATGAGAGTTCCATTTACTAAATGTTTGATCTACAAGCAGAGATAAAATTTTGTTTTTTTCAAATCTTTCATCTCAAACTCTTTTTTTTTTTAATGACTTACTATCTTTGGTATCTCTCCGGGAGTTCTAATAATATTTATATCATCAACATACATGGAAATAATAGCAAAATCAAATTACATCTTCTTTATAAAAACACATGGGCATATAATATCATTATTGTACCATTCTTTCAATAAATATGCACCTATAAGGTTATATCATATTCATCTTAATTGCTTTAATCCATATAAGGACCTTTGCAACTTGATCTAGTGAACTTTTTAGGGATTTGAATTATATGCTTCAGATATTTTAAATCCTATAAGTATCTTCACATAAACATCATTACCAATTGACCTATATAAATAGGCTTTAACTACATCCATCAAACACGTATCTAGTCTTTCATAAGTTGTTAGGTTAATAAGATACCAAAATATAATTGCATCTACTACAAGAGAATATGTTTTATTGTAATCAATTTTAGGTCTATATGAAAACCCTTATGCCACTAGTCATGCCTTGTATCCTATTATTTTATTTTTCTCATTTTGTTTTCGCACAAATACTCATTTCTATCTAACTTGCTCTACATTTTCAGGTTCTTGGACTACAAGTCCAAAAACTTCATGTTTTGCAAGTGAATTTAATTATATATGGATTGCGTCTTTCTATTTTGACCGATCATTTCTATGTCAATATTCTTTAACAGATTTAGGCTCATGGTCCTCATATCAAGTGATATATTAGGCCAATCATATTAAGTGATATATTATATGAAAACATATTATCGACAACTATCTCATTTTGATTCCTTTTTTTTTTTGTAGAGATATAATTTATCAAGATATTTTTATTTTCACTGTTTTCAGGTACCTGAACCTCTTTTAAGGTCATATGATTATTTATGTCTATATCCTTATGAATATTTGCCTCCTCAATAATGCTAACTTGATTATTTGCATCTTCTTTTTTTCGATGATTTTTATCTTTTAAACTGGTTAGCCTACCACGCTTTTAGCGTGCTTTAGATTCATTTGCTACAATTTTAGTGGATTGTTCTATTGAGACTTCAATTTGAGTTGGAGCATTTATAGCTGGTATATGAGATTTGGTTACTCCTTTGAGTCAGTGAATGTATTTGGTAGTTGATTTGCAATGTTTTGCAAGCAAAATATCTTTTGAACTTCTTGTTCATATTGTTTTGTACGAGGATTAAAATTCAATAATGATAATGTCTTCCATGTAATATCTTTATCCAACTATTTAATTTCTCCCTCTAATGCTAGAAATGCAGTCTCATCAAAATGACAATTAACAATATATATATATATATATATATATATATATATATATATATATATATATATATATATATATTCTGAACCTCTTTTGAGGATCCATCTTTGTACATAGTGGTGGATAAATTGGAACACAAACAACATAACCAAATATTCTTAGATGGAAAATGTTTGACTCATGATCGGAAACCAATTATAATGGGAAGAATTTGTGATATGATGTTGGCCTAATACATATAAGTGTTGTTGCATGTAAAATAACATGTTTTCAAATAGAGATATAAAGTTTTGTTCTTATGAGTAATGGCCTCGCAATTAATTGGAGGCGTTTAATAAATGATTCAGCAAGACCATTCTAAGTATGAATATGGGCAACAAGATGTTCAATGTTTATCCCAAGTGACATACAAAAATCATTAAATGCTTGGGATGTGAATTCACTAGTGTTGTCATGAAAAATTGTCTTGATTATATGATCTGGAAATTATGCTTGTAATCTAATAACTTGAGTAAATAATCTTGCAAATATCAGGTTATGAGTTGATAATAAACACACATGTGACCATCTTGTAGATGTATTTATTCAAACAATAAAATATCTAAATGGTTCACATAGTAGTTGAATGGGCCCACAAATATGACCTTGAATACTTTCCAGGAATCTTGGGGATTCAATCCCAACTTTAGCTAGTGATGGTCTAATAACCAATTTTCCTTAAGAACAAGTAACACACGAGTATTCTTTAAATTAAAAAAAAAATCTTTTGGTTTTTTAATAGGTGACCATGATAATTCTCAATAATTCTTTGCATCATTATTGATCCAGGATGACCTAACCGGTCATGCCAAATAATAACATTATTTAGTTTATTGAACTTCTAATTCATTATTGCATTGACTTCAATTGTACTTATACATGTATAATATAAACTTGAAGATAAAACAGGTAATTTTTTCAATATTTGTTTTTAAGAAGAGACATTCCATATAATATGAAGATATTTTATACCATTATCATTGACAGTCTCAATATGGTGCCCGTTACGACGTATATCCTTGAAACTTAGCAGATTTCTTCTTGATTTAGTGGAGAACAAAACATTATCAATTATAAATCTTGTTCCTCTATGAAACATTATATTGGCTCTTCTAGAGCCTTTAATAAAAGTTTGTTGAACCTGATATTATATTCACATTTTCTTTCATCATTCTTAGATTTTAAAAATATTGTTTATGCCTTAGAATCGTGTGTATATATATTTATCACCAATATTTGACTCATTTACAATATGATGCAAGTTTATGTTTTTTTCATGAAAAGAAAAAAAAATAAGTTCATAAGAAAACATAGTTCTTAAAGTTGCATATGATAATTATTATAACACAATCTTTTACATTAAATAAGCCAACATGAAAGGAACAAACTAAAATACAGTGAAATATACTAGCATAAAAGAAACACACCTAAAAGATTAACATTATTTTAAATTTTAAAATCCTTATATTTAACTAACTAATTATTATCATTACAAGAAATATCAACTTTATAATCATTTTGCTTAAAGAAATCGACAACATCAAGGTGTGTCATATCCAAATGGTCAAAATAAATATCTTTATTATCTTTATATGGGTAAGCAAAATGTATTTCCTTTTGATGTTTGGTCATACGAAAGGAACATGACCAATGTCCATTCATTCCATACCTATATCAAATATTTTCTATCTTCTTGGTATCTTCGCTATGTATATTCTTTCTCTTTTCTTGTTTCTCTTTATTCTGAAAAGGTTTGTTAGAATTATAACCATTATTGTTGTGAAAATTATTCCATCTTCGCCCATGGCCACGTCCACAACCTCTACCATAACCACGGACATGACCATAATTATTATTATATCTTATAGCATTCACTTCAGGGAATAGAGCTGAACTAATCAGTTGTGATACATAATTTTTCATCAAAAGCTTATTATTTTTTTCAACCACAAAGAGACATGAAATCAGTTTAGAGTATTTATTAAAGCCTCGTTTTCTATATTGTTGGTGCAAGAGCACATTCGAGGCATGAAAAGTAGAGAAAGTTTTTTTCTAACATATCTTTATCGGTGATATTATCTCCATATAATTTCAACTTATAATTGATATTAAACATTGCATAATTATATTCACCTACCAATTTAAAATCTTTCAATCATAAATATATCCAATCATAACGAGCTTTTAGGAGAATAATTATCCTTTGATGGTCATATCTTTCTTTCAAGTTTTGCCAAAGAAAAATGAGATCTTTGATTATAAGATACTTAATTTCCAACACCTCATTAGGATGATGGCGTAAGAAAATCATAGTCTTTTCCTTATTTTGACTAAATGCTTTGTTGTCATATTTAATAGTGTCCCTAAGACTCATGGCATCCATATGAATTCCAGCATCAAAGACCTATGATAAATAATTCTTACTTGTAATATTAAGTGACACAAACTTAAATTTGGCAAGATTTGTCATGGTTACTTCATGAAATATCAAAATTGTTAGAAATTTGGTTTAAACATTATATTAAATATTTGGTCAAATATTGAATAAATTTGTTATGCACTTCAAAAAAAAAAAGATTCACTTAAATGAATATAAGGATTATATATATAAAAAAATCAATTAGATAAACATACCTTTACTTTTTATCCATAAATCAAATATGATTATCTGCTTCAAGATGGAAGCGGGGAGCAATCGTGTTGATAACATATTATAAAACTATATATTTAGAAGCAAGCAATTTACTCAATAAAAAGTAAATAAAATAAATGAAAACAATAGATATTAGTGGAACGAATAGAGCATTCTTATTTCATATAATCTTGTAAATGTAGTTGTACCTTTTATATCATCTCAACAATGCTCCTATATATAGTCTAATGTACATTAATACTTGTAAGCCCAAAAATCATAAAAAGATATAGAATCTAAATGTACTTAGAGATGATGAATGAACATGAAGATGAAGAGGTGAAAGAAAGAAAATAGACATTTATATATAATGTATGATTTCATAATATTAAAACATTAAACTAAACGTTTTTGGAAAAACTTATTAGTTAATGTACCAAACATGATAGATTCAATGAATACAAATATGTGATTGTTCATGGGCTGATAAAAAAAATTATATAACAAAAAATTATTTTACAATTAACCAAAGCTTGAGCTAAGCACACAGTTTTATCACAAAACCCGTATTGTCTTGGACCTCTCATCTCTAAAATCTTTGCTACCATATAGACCCAATTTTTACTTTCAAAGTCACCACTATATAAGCTAAAAGAAAAACTTGTAATTTTTCAATGTGCAATTAAGGTTTTTGGGTTTGAGATTTTTTTTTTGTTAACCAAGAATTCTTTGAGGTCAATTTCTCATTCATTAACATTAGATTTTAGACATGTTAATATTTCATGTTAAAGTATTTATATTAAAGAATATTTTTTTAAAAGTCTTAACCCCAATTATAAATAGACCCTACTTTTAATTTAGCTTTAATTATACTGATTAAACATGTCAAAAACTATGTTTTCAACATTTTAACCATAAAATTTGAACAAAAATATTTCATAATCTATTTGTTATTTCATTATTCATAAACTGTTTACAAATTCAAAAATATATTTAATTATAAGATCACATGAGAGAGAAATTTTTTTTATAAGGTGGGTGCACAAGATTATAACTCGTTACAAAAAGCAAGGGATTGGTATTCTAAGCTTCTAGCAACTTAATTGATGAAGAAAAAAAATATCTCATATCACCAAAAAGAGATGCAAGAGAAGACGTGTGTTTTATATTATGGCGCATGATATATTTTAAAAGCATTTTCACTTGAAAAAGCGTCAAAATGTTTTTTGTTGACTTTTATTTTTTACAGCAGCACATTAAAATCATTAAAAAACACCATGAAACACACTTTTTAAATGCACTCAAAAGCAAAAGTTACCACATTTCCAATCAAACAGTCAGTTAGTGTTAAGCAATCCAAAGCCATATAACTAGCCAAATAAGGTCTATTAGCCTACCTAGCCTATTTGTGGTGTTTTAAAGTATGGTAACGGTTGTTTTTTAAGGTATTTTTTGCTTGGAAATGTATCAAAATAATATATATTTTTTTATTTTTTAAAAAAATATTTTTGATATCAACATATTAAAATGATCAAAAAACATTAAAAAATTAATTTTAAACAAAACAAATTTAAAACATACCCAACCAGGGGGCTAAGTGTAATATTTGAGTTGTGAGGCAGTTCATACCACGACCGTATGTTAAGAATATTTTACAATTAAACTGTAAAAAGTAGCAACATGTTAGATTGTTGCTGGTTTAACTCTATTGTTCATCTTGATCTATTTTTATCCATTAAGAGTTTTTAGCATAATTAAAACAATATAATAATTGATTGGTTCGGTCTTAACACATTTGATCAAAAGGGATGGGTTGATTAATTTTGTTAAGACACACATGTTATTAAAAATCATATTCGTGGTTACGGTTGCTTTTCATTTGAAAATGCATCAAAATAATATTTAAAAAAAAATTATTTTTGATATCAGCGCATCAAAATGATCTGAAAATACCAGAAAAATATTAATTTGAAGCAAAGAAAAAAATAAAAAAAATTTTAATTTTTTTCAAAAGTACTTTTAAAACAAAAAAACAAACAGAAATGATTTGATAAATATGTACAAATCAACAAATAATGATAAATATAAAAGGTAAGCAACCTAACAATAGTAAACCTAATTAAAGAAAGTTTTAGGTTGAAACTCAATTAATTGTAAGGTTTTCTAAGAACATAATAATTTTTATATAATAATATAATAAAAATCCTAATTTATTTGAAAATTAAAATTGAAAAGAATTAAGAAGAAGAAGAAGAAGAAGAAGAATAAAGAAAATATATAAAAAGGTCATGATGAACAAGCAAAAACTATTTGCTCAAATCTATACTTTATAATAAAGGACAGATTTTGGATAAATGACATGTGGTTTACTTTTTATTATGATTTCTCTTCTGTCAAGTGACCTTTTTTTTTTTCTCGTATGGAAAACGAGAGGAAGAATCATTTTTGTTCGACTCTTCTGGGCACCGCAGGCTAGAATCACGGGCCATTAATATGGGCTCCAGAACGAGTGGCTCATTATGTGCATTCTTTCTCTCTTTCTTTTATATATATATATATATATATATATATATATATATATATATAAATATTTGTTTTTGTTTTTGGGCTTCATATTTTTGTTTTTATTTTTTTTTATTTTTATTTAGATAGTGTTTGTTTACTATCTCAAAATAAAAAAGATGAAGACTGTAAAGATAGAGAAGACAAAAAAAAAAAATAGAGATAAAATTGTATTTGATAGTAGTATATAAAATAAAGTTATTGTCTTTGTATCTTGTTTGATTATGGTGGACAAGACAAAATAAAATATGAAAAAAAATCTATTTTACCCTTAATATACATTACTATCAAACATACATATCTTTTAAAAAATAACTAAATATTATTTTTTTTTATTTTAGTTTATATTGAGTTTTGAAATTAATAATTTTATAATAGCCTTTTTTATAAAAACGAGACTGACCAAATGGGTTGACCCAGGACCTAACCAACTCGAGGCGTGGACTGGTCTGAGTTAAAAAAATTAAAAGAAGGATTGACTTAACCTAACGTAGTAAAAAACCAGGGTCGACCCATGACTCATTCGACCTGGGATAAAACATCGGTATAAAACTCATTGAATTTTTTTTAAAATTTGTTTGGTCAAAATGAAGTTGCCATGATTTCTGTTTTTTTTTTTTTGTCAACCCGGGTTGACCCTCCCGACTTATGACTCTAGCCTTACCCTAGGTCGATTCTCAAATCGGGTTTTAAAATTATGATAATAATATATTTATCCATATGTTGACTCAGATCAACCCGGGTTAACCCTCTCAACCCGTGATCCAATCCTTGCCCCTTATTGATCCCGAATCGGGTTTTAAAATTATGATAATAACTATTTTTTTTATCCTTACATTGACCCTCCTGCCCCGTATCGACCCCTAAGTCGGTTTTTAAATTGTGATAATAATCATATTTATCATTTTGTTGACTCAGGTCAATGGTTAACCCGACCCATGATCTGGATCTTGTCCCGGGTCGGCCCTCCAGTCGAGATTTTAAAACTATAATAATAATCATTTTTGTTCTTTTATTGACTTGAATCAACCCGAGTTAACCCTCCCAACCCGTGACCCGGGCATTGTGCCGGATCGACACCTAAGTTGGATTTTAAAAATATGATAATAATAATTTTTATCCTCGCATATCTTAGTTGGATAATTTTAGAATTAAGAATTTTTTATAGGATATTTTAGGAATAAAAAATAATAGATATTATCTTCGGAGACACCATTTATGTATTTCCAGTTTTGAAAATACATAAATTCACTTTAAAAATATCTTAAAAACACATTTATTTTTTAAAGAAATAGATATAAAAAGAAAAGAAAATCATATATTGTCTTATGAAAATAAAAGAATTTTCTCAACCACTAAAAGATAAAAAGTATCGGTAGTTATGAGCATTATTGTTTTTCTTTTCTTGTGATATTTGTCTCTATTTTATTATTTTAACTACTATGGTTTTCTCGAACTAGTCTATGTAAATTATTTCTATTAGATCTCTTTAATTCTTTCAAGCAAATCATCAGAAAAATCAATTTCTTCTTTTTTATTTTAGATTCAAACCTCACATAATAACCACTTCTAATTACTTGCTCTCTTTTCATTTCTTTCCCCTTATAACTACTCTCTTTTGATTCATGCGACTCTATGTGCAACTCAGTATCTGGGGACAATTCTTTTGGTGGAACGATGTAGGTGGGAATTCCAGATCCTAGAGCTTAGGCACTTGGAATACTAGTGTCCTAAATCATTGAGTCAACGCAAACTGGACTCGGTCGGGAAAAAAAACAAATCTTACCTAGTTGATTTTAGTATGCTTTACAACCTAATTGGTAGGTGCTAAATGTTCTACATGGCTGGTCACGCAGAATGTTTGAAAATAAACAGTAGCTAATCTAAAGTTGCTGTCTTCTTTCTTCTTAAAAAAGCTCGATCTTTCTCTGTATAAGAAAAAAATGCATCTAAAGAACAAATGTTGGTACACATGGCCTGGCGTGATCTTTAGCAGTGTCTTTGTTTATGAATTAACCAGAAATTAACAAGTTCTTGCAAGTAGATAAGAATCCACGTTGTTGCAGAATAAACTTGACACTTACTATGAAACTTTGTCACGTCACTTAGGCTTGCCTAACGCGTCTGCTGCAATTTCAATGCTTAGATGGCGATCCAGAAAGGGTAATTTGGCTCCTTTACTTGACTTCAAGTATAAATCAAGAAGGTGGACTTTGACCTCCATTTGCTTGTGAAACAGTAACATGAAGCATTGTCGGCAATACAATAATGGCGGATTTGGAGATAATCAATTAATTAGTAGTATAACTTTTTGTCAAGGACGGGTGCACTCATGATTCTGGTGTATTCCTGCAAGCCACAGAAGATAATATAGACAAATGAAAATGATGTTTCAAGATGGACTTTATTTAAAGGTATTTTCCTTTTGATTACATTTTTAAATCCAGTTTTTATATGTCAATCATTCTGATTAATTGTATAAAAGTATTCCAGTTCATGAAATTCCTTGGGCCGAAACAAAGGTTACGAGTATTTTAATTAAATTCAATTATCGCGTGCCCTTTTTGTCCATCAGTTTATTATATAAAATCTTATATTTATTTTGAAAAACTTAAAAACAAAATACAGAAACCACACATGATATTGAAGTTCTGTGCTCCTGTTGCTTTCATGTTATTAATTATCCAAATTCAGCCCAGATTAAAGAAATATGTTTATGGGTATATTAATTTATATATATATATATATATATATATATATATATATATATATATACACTTCGAAAATAGTCTAATAGAAGTTAAAATGATAGCAATAATGAAAAGAGTTGTTCACCTCTGGGGATTCAAAAAAGCTTGAAGGTTCGGCTCTTCGCTACATGAAAGTTGCTAGGAAGGATTGTGTATATTGCAAGTTAATGATAGCAAGTTGGAAGCACGATAAACGTCGGAGGAACTCTAGAAATGATCATGGGTCTCCATCACCATCACAATTCACAAACAGGTATTGATTCTTAAATGGGATCCAAATTTGGGACCCATCTCCCAAATGATGCATTGTATGGTGGTGGGCTTGTACAACTTTGTCTGTTGCATAGTCTTTTCACGTTTATATCCAAGTTTTATGATTGATCTTCACTGGTCACAATATTACGGAGGAGGATTCCTTTTTTTTTTTTTTTTTTGTTTAACTTGGGTGTTCTGGCCAGTTTACGTGCATTTCGACTAATCCCACGGACCCTGAAGTTAACGACCATGTAAGCCTCCAGTGGCCATCATATGAGCAACCACAGGGCTCGAACCTGAGACCACAGAGGGAGTAAACATCTTGGTCACAAGCTCTTATCACTAGGCCACCACCTAGATGGTTACGGAGAAGAATTACTTGATTGTTATTGTAATAATTAAAAATAATTCAATCCATATATCAAGGAAAAAAAGAGAAAAAAAAAAAGAGAGAGAGAAGAGAAGATATATATATCAATTTTTGTTACAATATGGAGCAATTAAACACATTGCATATGTATATATTGCCATTTTTATATAAAATTATCTTGTAAGAATATATCTTTTTTTTTATAATGTAAAAATAATATTACTAAGGCAAAAGGTGATAATGTGACAAATTAAGTACCACTCGCGCATGTTAAGCAAAATGGATATGAATACAAGAGGAGATAATGCAAGAGACATTATCACTTTATGGTTATGTTTATCTATTAAAAATCCTTACTTTACTTTATTACTTTAGGGTTTTAAAATTTAATATAATCAGTAATAATAATTTTTAATTTATAATAAATTACAAAATATATGATTGATATTGAAAATCTTTTAACTTTGACATATGAAGTCTGAAGTATTTTTTTTAAAAAAAAAAACTTATAAATTTATATTTTTTTATTAACATGATTGTTCATCTCAGTTTATGCATATTTCAATTAATTTTATAAATTTTAAAATTAATAATTATAACTTCTAATAACTTTAAAAAAATTCAAAATTATAATTATTAGGAATTACATTTCAGATATGATTAATTAAGCTAATCTTGAAAGTTATTATTCCATTAGATAGATAGAGGGTTAGATAGCCTGTTACCTAAACCTAATTGAGGGGTTTTACAAATGAAAATCTTTAGTGAATAATTAGGCAACTTTGTCAGTATGTTGGCCTAGCTAGACCCCACAAAATAGAGGGGCAAAAAAAAAAAAAAAAACACAAGTGAAAGGCCCTTAAAAAGGCACTCCTCCCCTTTGCGATAAACACCGGCACTAACAACACCACCAACCTACCATTATCAAAAAGCCATCTTAAAGCTGACCTTGTAACCCTTCTCTTCACAAAAACTTGCTTCTAATGAACATCTAAAACACCATACATATTCCTGCAAGGATTCTAAGCATCCAAACAACCGATAAGATCATGTGGCGCAAGTTGGCTAGATTGAGGAGCAACGTTCAAAACATTAGGAAAAGCCCACGAGTAGCTGATGAGAGCATGTTTGGAGTCATGAACGGAGCTGAATTTCCAATCCTTGTTCGTGATATGAACAGAACACAAAGCTGGAATGCCCTTTCTGCCCTGCTTAGAATTGTTCTTGCACCATTTTCAATTCCTTCTTGCTTCTCATCACAACCTCATGTCCATGGTGCTGATGGTCTCTGGGTGACTGGTGAGTTTGCGCAGCTATCAGAGATGAATCATCTCATGGTAAATGACAGCATGCGCTATGCAATCTTGATGTAGACATGTAAGTTACTCACCAGCTGTACTTAATTAGTTGGTTTAGAGGGGTAGCTAGTATGGAATGCAAATTTTGTCCACGGTACTATTACTTGGCTGGCAAGGATTTTCAAAGAATCAATGTCTTTTATAGAATGCGATCCATGTAAATCTTTTCCCTTTTGTATGCACCAGTAATAGATGCTGCTTGTTAGAGGAGAAGCTCGACTATATATCCCTGTATGAGTAGGGTTTTTCAATCCATGAATAATGTTATCAGCTGGCTTCGCTTCGCTCCCAGATTAAGTTTTGGGAATTGATGAGAGTTTCATATCCATTGATTGATTGTTAATTATATGGAGTTGTTTATTTGAATAAGATTAGTTATTTTTCAACTGGGCCATCATGTTTTTTCAGTGCTTTAACATGTCTAAACTATTATAACAATTTTAAAGGCGATTGCTTTGCTTGCTTATTTTTTTTCTTTTTTTCTTTTTTTTTTTTTGAAACTTGAAGATACTGGTGGGAATTTCTTTGTGCTATCATAAACAAAGGCATAGCAGCAATGATCCCATGTCACAGTCCTTGATTTTGTTAATCTGTTGCATTATTGTATAAGCCAAGATTGAGCTTGCCATCTGGGAAGTAAAAACAAAATAAAGATCAGTTAAATTATAGGTCACAATAATAAATATTCCCTCTTGGAGAGAACCTAGCACGTAGCCCAATATACACTACCAGCTTGCTTTGATCGATCAAAGTAGTTAAAAACAGCGTTTAGGTCTTGTCATTAGCAAAGGGAAAAGCATGATTCTTCGGCCTAAACTTAATTTCTTATCAGAAGATATATGCGAATAAGTTCCACAGAATACAACCTACAAGCCACTACTTTATCAGACACCAGTCATGCCCTTTACAACTTCGTGGATTCCATGACACCAAGGTTGATAAGTAATAAAGATATATTTGGATTGGTTTTCATTGCAGTCAATGCTGTGTTCCTCTCTTGAAGGAAACATTCTTAATCTCCTCGCCTTAAAAAATACTGATCAATGTACACTAATATTGGTCCTCAATCTATTGAATTTAAACGTATTTTTTTGTTTTTTTTTTCACAGTGAGCTGCCCATTTATCTCTTGCGCGAATAATAATGATGATAATAATGGTTGACGCCTTCAAAAAACGAGCATGTGATGATTTTGGAGTCATCATGAGAGGAGGCTAGTGGGATTGCTGGAGAGTGTTATAAGAAGAAAGGCTAATAAAAGAGCAACTTGTGTCCATGTTTAGTGCGACATGAGAAAAAAAACAAAACAGGTCAACCTCTCCCTGCAACTTCTTGATAATTTTCATAATGGGAACAGTTGGTTATATGACTTTTGGGCACTAGTGGTGGAGCGAGTGGGTACGTAGAGGAACCACTTAAAACGACATGTTTAAAAATATGGTATTTTTTAAATTGTTTTTTATTTAAAATAATATTTTTTTATTTTTTAAAAAATATTTTTGATATAAATGCATCAAAATGATCTAAAAATATCAAAAAAATATTATTTTAAAGTAAAGCAAAAAACAAAAAAAATTAATTTTTTTTTAAATATTTCTGAAAAGCAAAATTAAACATGAAAGGATTCAATTTTGAATTGAAGAAATATCTATGACCAAGTTAAACACTTGGTTAATTAATTCCATAAATGATTGATTTCTATCTAATATTGGCATCATGCATGCATTATCTAAACGACATGTTTCGAAAATATTTTTTTAAAAATTAATTTTTTGATATTTGCATATCATTTATCAAATTCAAAACTCTGTATATGCTATTATGATGACTCTTGGCATTTGTCGGCATGTCTGTTTTTGTGTTTCAAAAGTATTTTTGAAAAAAATTAATTTTTTTTATTTTAAATTAATTTTTTGGTATTTTTAGATTATTTTAATGTGCTAATGCTAAAAATAATTTTTTAAAAATAAAAATATATATATTATTTTTTATGTATTTTCAAATAAAAAATATCTTAAAAAATAATCATTACTATACTCTCAAACACCATCTTAATCTCAGTTTCTTCTTTAGTTTTTAAACAAATAAGAGATTTTAGTTGGGTCTCAATTATTAACATATTAAATTGACTTTTCAAACTCCTTAATCTTAAACCACGTTATCCTAAAATTAATGAACTAATATGAGTCGACAATTTATTTCAAAACGTCCTTTTGACTTGTATCGTTGAGATTATCGAGGTAAATCTCTAGAAATAATTGATCTGTAGGTTGTGTTTGTTTTTTAAAAATTAATTTTTAAAAAATTATTTTTCAAACTTTCTTATGTTTATTTATTATTAAAAAAGTTGATCAACAGAAAACATTTTTCAGTCAATAGAAAACACTTTCCAGTCAAAGGAAAATTTGACTTGGTTTCCAGGAAAGTGTTTTCCTTTTATTTTGAGCGGAAAACACTTTTCGGAAGTTATGAAAAATTTAAAAATGTCATATTAGTTGCTGATCATATCAAATTTGATCCTCAAACTTTTGATTGCTATATATATTTTGTTTTGAATATTTGTTTTTCAATTTCATCCCTTAGAATTTAATTTTTATATTAATTTTGGTCCTTATTTTTATAATTGTTATTTACTTTTCCCTTATCATTTTTTAATTGAAATTTTTTATCTATCAAATTTGGTCCTCATTCTTTTGATTGTTACTTATTTTATTTGAAATAATTTATGAAATGTTAATTATTATTATTTTCATTTCTTCATCTTTTAATTTTTTTAATTTTTTAGATTTGATCTCTATTATTTTGATTATTATTTATTTTATTTGAGATAATTTATGAAGTTATATATTTTTTTCAATTTCATTATCATTCAACTTTTTAATTTGTAAGATTTGTTCCTCATTATTTTAATAAATTTGAAAAAAAAATAAAACATTAATTAGTTATTTTCCAGCTCATTTTCCATGACATAACCAAACACTGGAAAGTGTTTTCCAACTTATTTTTCATTACACTACCAAACATCGAAAAATAATTCACTTTCCCGGAATTCACTTTTTGAAAAAAACTACTTTCCAGCAAACAAACGGAGCCTTAGTAAATGTTATTTGTTGGAGTTTAATAAACATATTTCATCCACATTTAGAAAAATATTTGGTTAATATATAATATATTTAAAAGTAATTTCTAATATACTATAGAAGGTCTTAAAATATTAACATGTTCAGATAATTTTTTAAACATTATTTAAATAAATTTATTTAAATAGTATTCAAATATAAAATGAGAAAAGTGAAAAAAAAAATGATTTACAAAAATCGATGGGCATGCATGCATGGACGAGACATGAGCATCCAACCCCCTTCATTACCCGAGCACTTGTTTTTATTTTATTTTATTTTATTTTGTCATCTGCTATATCTTTTTGTTTTTTCTTTTTTGAATCGTTTGTTTGTTATTTTTTCTAGTCACTTGACCAGTTCTAATAACTGTAAAATTGGGCTCAAGTTTTTAAACCTTAAAAATTCAGATTCTAATAATTTTTTCATCTAAAAATATAAAAAAATAATTTCATAAACATACACATTCTTTTTTCCAATAAAAAAATATATTTTAATCGGCTCAAAAACTAAAAATCTAATCAAATTAAAAGTTTTCCAAGCTTTAATTTATTTTTCTGATATCATTAAAGGTGACAATCACCTTCATTAAGTTTTTTTTCAAAGACAAATCTATAAATACCAAAGTAAAGTTATTAGTTGCAAGAATCCACTTTTCAAAAAGCTTTTTCTCTCTCTCTTTTCTCAAGATTTAAGGATTAAAGGACTGAAACGCAAAACAAATAAAGTTTGGAAATTAGAAAAAAAAATCCAGAATCCAATGGTTCAAGGTTTACAAAAGAAAATATGAGGGACTAAAGAATAGATTTACAAGCATTTTAAACAAAAAAAAATGAAAAGGGCTGATAATTTTTGTCAATATCAGTTTTAGTCCTTGTTTTTTTAATTTTGTTCTGTACAACAATTCTAAAATTTCTCATTTAAAGTCCAAAAGGAATTCAACCCTGAGATAATTCTCAACAACCAGGAAACATGATTAAATGCAACTCAAAGAGTATGAGAAAATCTAGAGCAACAAAAAGGGATCTTATGAGGATAAAATTGAATAAAAAATCAAGATTGAGAACTAAAATGAAAAAAAAACAAACTTAAAGGACCGAGAACAAAACTTTACACAATGAATAGTGAAATATGAGAGATGAATAATAAATGAGGTTACAGTGAAAGTCTAATCTAGTTTGTTTTTTAATGTTAGTGTGAATACATCGAGATGTTATCCTTATCTGAGCCACACGTTCTTGCTTCTTAGCTGGCTGATGTATATAACAACAACAAGTCCATATCAATGATTGCTTTATTTTCAAATTTATCATTATTACGACTTATGCCTACATTACCAGAAAAACAAATTATTAAATATATATGAAAATATTAATAGAAAGTTACTTTTATCAGCATAATATTTCTTGTTGATAACTACAGAGGAAAATATAATTGGAAATGAAAAAATAAAAAACATAACATGTCTTTATTACAAATAAAATTACCTAGTAAATTCACTCTTTACTAATATTTATTGGTGAATCTATCTTGGTAAATCTATCGGTAATATTTATGTTGTAACCCAATATATGCCTCTCATTTCCCTTCCCCGTTTCTTCTTCTTCTTCTTTTTTTTTATTTTGTAGAAAACAACACACAACATCGATTATCACAAATTCAACCACCGCAACACTCAATCTATCAGAATCCATATCCTGGTTTAATTTTTTTTTTTAAAAGATTCATCACATCAAGTAAGTAAAACTACTATTTTTTTTTGTTGTAACCCATTTTTTAATTGTTATCTTTTTGGTATTTTGATGTTGTACATATAGTTTTTATTTGTATGTTTCCTTGTTTTATAACTTTTTTCATAGAAATTTGTTGTATAAATGTATGATTTTTATATGTTAGGGTTTGTTTAAAATTTAAAAAAAAATTTATTTTTTGTTATTTGATGAAATTGTGATTGACTTTGTAACTTAGATGTTTTATAATAAAATAAAAAATGACTTATTTAATAGATACATTTCATATTTTATCAATTTTATTGTTAAGTTAAAAATTTTGGTTCATTTGGAGGACTTTGATTTTTTATAGAAAATTAATAATGATTTAAAAGTACCTTTAAAATAGATTGAATAAGTTTGAGTTAAATTAATGATAGTTAATTAGTTAAGTATCGATAATTTGTTTAGAAAATTGATAATGATTTAAAGGTTCCATTAACTATTACAGACGGAATCACCGATGAAATTAGTTCATCAAAAAGTTTCATAAAATTAAAAACAAATTACAGGACTTCTGACAAGTTCAAACGAAATTGACTAAATCCCTCGTAAAGTTCTAGAGAATAAAAAAAAAATTGCAAGAATTGCCACTAATAATATGTCAATCATTGACGAGTTACTTTATATGAATTCAATCATCAATAGAATTATAAATGGTGTTTTTTTGTGGTGATATGCCATATTTTTTAATAGAATTATCGATAGAATGATGCCAGTAATTTTTTTTTGTTTAGGATGTTTTTTTTATCTGTAAATTCATTGATAATTATATTATCGACAGAATAACATACGTAATAAAAACCACAAATGATAAATTTTCTGATGATATGTTATCATCTATTATTCTATCAGTAAAGTTTTTCTGATAAAATTAGTATTTAAATATCTCCGAATTATTCTATCAATATTATACAATATTCTGTTCTGCTAGCTAGGAGCCTTCCTGCCACCTAGAACTTCTCAGTTATACAAGGGGACATCTCAATCTAACCCTAACATAGTGCTTCATTATTAATTGAGTTTTAAATCGTTTGATTTTATCATTTTTATCTCAAGTTTATTACTCCATTATTAAACAACTCTCAAACCTTTTGGTTTTATTAATTTAATCTCAAACTTAATGAATTTTAGACAATATCACCTCTCATTCCATAAATCCATTGTTAGCAAATATTATAACTAATTTGCACATACTAATTAAATTTTTTAATCAAACACATCAAAAATAAGTTTGTATATGTTCTCACAAAGAATTTAAATATTAGATTATAATAAATTTTTATTTTTTTCTCAACTTCACTAACTTGTATTAAAGAGAAATTCCCTATGATTCGACACTAAATTTATTCATTGTCAGTGATAGTTAAATATTCCATCCAATCTACACATTCTTGTTAAATATTTCAATTAAAAATGTCCAAACAAATTAATTTATCGACAATTGGGACTTAATTGATAACAAGGTAAAATAAATAGGGTAAAATTGATAAAATCAAGTATTGGGGACTCAATTGATGATGAGGTAATTGAAATAAAATTGATAAAATTAATGGTGATGAAACTCAACTCATAATGAGATAATATGTTAGAGGGTTAAATTTAGGTTTCCCCTTGTATTAATATTAGTTATTTAACTTGTGCTCCGCTGCGAGTCGTAATTTTTTTTTCCAGAAAAACCTTGGGTATACAGGTTATTTTGATATGTTTTTTTACATAAAAACTTCAAAGTATAAATAAAAAAGTATGTGCAGACATCTAATTGAATAAATCTTTAATCATCAATGTAAATAAATGAAGAAAAAAATATTTACAATAACTAAAAGAGAAACTGAAAAAATGAAGAGATAGATGTAGATCAAGATAGTTGATCTCACAAAATAAGACATTTACCTGTTTGTGTCTACTGAATATTTTTTATTTTATTAAAATCAATAACATATAATAAAAATAGAAACATACATGAAACTGATTGAATAAAATAAAAGGAAAAAAATCTTATGCAAAGCCAAACCTATTAAAAATATTTTTTTTAAATAAATTTTATCTATGTAAAACGAAAACAAAGACAAATATTCAAAAATTAAATACAATCAAAACAATTTAAAAAGATAACATTTATTAAAAAAAAAAGCATGCAAAACCCATGGTCTAGGTCATGAGACTAGAATAAACCGATAAAAATAAATTTGAAGATAACCACAAAACCAATATTTTTTTAAAAAAATAATGTAGAATGATAAAATCATAAAATAAAATAAGAAAAAAAGATGTCGAACAAAATTAAATTTTCAAACTCGTGACTCATATCATTATATTAAAAGCACCACAAATGATTAAACCGTGAATCCCAACTCCTAATAAATCAAATCTTAGATGATGAGACCAAGAAAAACATTAGTCTTTTATATCATAAGAAACAAATTGAAAAAAATAATATATAATAAATTTTAATTTAAAAATTAAATTGAAAATGTAAAAGATTTTTATAAAAGAACCGAGGGTGAAAATAAAAAATAAAAACTGAAATACTCCAAATACCAAGTTTTTTAAAAAAAAAATACTGAAAAGTAAAAAAATAATTTTACCCGAGGAATCCACAATAATATTATGTTGATGTATGGTATATAATAGACTGTCTTTTAGTGAATTCCAGATTTCTAGACAACAAAGCTCATAATGCAGGAAGCATTATAAGGAGACAGGTGGGGAGAGTTTGCTTTGGAAATAGGTTTGGATGAAAGTGGCCTGTTTCTTTATGGATATGAAGTACAGTTTAATTTTGTGATTCCGATTGAATAATAATTTTCGGCACTGTTTCCTCTGAGCAGCGTATCTGAGATTCATAAATTAACAAATGTTCTCAGATTTCAACATGTTTTTTTTTTTTATATAAAAAAATTCTAATAAAAAACTATAAATTTTATACATTTATCTAATTAAATAAATCAAGAATTATTTATGTTAATAAATATAAAAAACAAATAATTGTTAATGATAAGTAAAGATTAAATTGAAAAACTCGAGAGATAAATATAAATCAAGATATTTGATCTCGAAATATTAAGTTTATACTCAGTTGTGTTTAATAACTTTATTTCTTTAAATGAGTTTTTTTTATCTAATCAAAAAATTATCCATGACAATATCTATCCAACTATTATATAAAAGAAAGTATTTGATTGTAAAATATGATAGTTGTTATTCATATAAATTTATAAAAATAAGAAACATATAAAAAAATTTAAAAATCTTAAAAAATAAAAGAAAAAAAGTAAGCACTACTACATACTCTTTCCTCATGTGTAATTAAATAGTTTAGAAATTTGATTCGTGGAGTAGACTGAATTTTTTTTTGGATAAAAAAAAGGATATTTATGTCACTGCAAGCCCATTTTAAAGAAAGAAGAAGAATTCACTGCTATTATAGCACAACTAAGTCAAATAAGTTAATTTTATTTTAATTAGATAGTAAAAAAAGTAATGACAATAAATAGGCCAAATAAAAAAAAGTGATCATGATAACCTTGAAAAAAAGATCTTTTTTCAATAGAAAAAAAAATAATTTAACTCAATTCTCAACCAACTAAATATAGAAGGATGAAAGTGGGTTAAAAAAATAACCCAAGTCAACCCGAGCAAGTATAACAAACCGATAGAAAAAAAAATGAAGAAAATCATGAAACCCATTTTTTTTTTTTAAAAAAAACAAGGTGGAATGATGAAATCAAAATAGAAAATAAGTAAATATAATGATATCAACCTATGTTAACTTTGCAAACTCATGACTTGGGTCATTAGGCTACAAACATCATATTTGAAAAAACTATAAGTCCAATTCTCAACCAATCAAATATTAAAGGATGAATTGGAAAAAAAAAATTTCAATTATACAAAAGGATCCAAAATAAAAATTAGTAATTAAAAGAATGAGGATCAAAATTGAAATAAAAAAAATCAAATGACAACTATAATTTTTTTTTTTATTGAAGGGTGAAATTGAAAAGAAATATCAAAAGAATGGAATTAAATTAGAAAAAAATAGCATATCACAAATTAGGATTGAAGAATGAAATTAAAAAAAAAAATTAAAATTTTACGGAAGGACCAAGAACAAAAACTAAAAATTAAAAGAATAAGGACCGAAGTTGAAATCTCAATAAATAAGAAAAAAAACTTTAAAATTCTTATAGCTAGTGCAAATTTCAAAGAAAAGAGAGAGAAAAGAGGAAACAAAGGACAAACCGCCTCACCATCGAAGCCACACGTCACCCCAACAGGAAGAAGATGCCGTAATGATTCCAATGACGTGGTAGAAAGAAATAGTTTTTCTAAGGGAGACGTCGCGCCCGCCGTCAAACACTTTTGACTTTTAAAATATATTTTATATTTATTAAAACATGAAATTCCCCTATCAACTTGATTAGAACTTAAAAATTAGGTTGCAAATAAAAAAAATCTATTTGAATGCCAGTTTTAAAAATTTTACTTTGAAGGATAACTAGTCATTTCACTATGCTTTAAAAATATTAAAAGATTGAGTTGTTTCCCATTAATTTGATCATGGCTAATAGACCTCCAATATTCAGTTCAAGTTTTGTTTATGATAAGGGTAAAACCATCATTATATTATTCTGGTCTAACAATTAGTGTTTTTCCAAGATGAATTAGCTTTGGCTAATTAAATAGAATAATACTAAACTAATAAAAAAAACACAATAATCTAAATTCTTATGTATTTGGAAAAATTAAAGAAAATCATATCTAGATTTTCTCCCATTGTTTTCTTGAAAATTGAACTATCACAAACATGAAATCCAAATTCTTATGTATTTGTTAAAAAAATATATTATTTTATTACATTATTTCCATTTTGTATACTATTTCGAGCTTTTATAAAAATGTCAATTTGATGATGAAAGGATCTACTATGATTGTGTTTGTAGCTGAAATTTTATTTGAAATTTAATTTAATTTCTTATAATTATTTTTTGAAACAAAGTTTTTATTTTTTCAGAGGCAAAATTTTCATATTTTGTTATGCAGATGAATGTGTTATAATTAAAAGGATTGTAGTGGCGATGATTGTTTTTGGACTTAATTGAGTTTTTATTTTTTCACCCAATTTCATAATTATTGTTTCTTTTATAATTTATAATTAACAAATATGTAATCATAAATAAAAAAGACAAAATTGGTGGAACTTACTTTTTTTTCAATTTTATTGATTTGTTTATATATATATATATATATATATATATATATATATATATTTGTCCTTAAATTCTTTATCTGTTTCTTATCATTTTATGATATTTTTTTCAAATAAAAAAATATATTTCAAAGTTAATAGGCAAATAGCACTATTGAATGGAGATTGGTATTTCACTAAATTGGTTTATATCCAATCAGGTTGCTTTTTTTACAACATAAAAAAAACGATGTAATTGCGCTAATAGCATGTTTTTTTTTTAAAAAAAAAATCACGATTTAAGTTGGAGATCCTATTGGTCTAATAAGATAATTTTATTTAATTATATAATATAAAAAATAATGGCAGTAAATGAATGAAGATTTTTAAAAAATACTAATAACAATGATCAGAAAAAAAATAAAAAAAATAAAAAAACCACTAAATTAAAAGAAAAATTCACTAAATTGAATATCAAGATAACTTAATATTAAAAGATAAAATAAAAAAATAAATTAAAAGCCCCGAGACAACCTGAGTTGACATTGAAAACTCACAACTTGAGTCGTGAGGACGTCGAACAAACCTCGTATAAAGCAAATTGATAGATATAATGATGATAAATTTCCAACAATCCAAATATAAAAGGATAAAATAAAAACAAATAGTAAAAAAAAAACCCATAAAAATAAAACACCTGCAAACCCGAGTATAACCGTCAAACCTTGTGAGCTAAATCATACAGACGAGATAATTTAATAAAAAACAATGTGTGAAAAATGATGATTTTAATTTTTTCTTAAATGAAAAACCAATTTTAAAGGAAGAAACCAAAAAAAAGATATAAAAAAAGTGACCCAAAAAAATACCTAGGTCAACTGGCTAAATATGTTATTCAGATCATGAGATTGAGATAACTTAATTAAAAGAAAACTAAAGAAATTCATGAAGTCTATTTTTCAAAATAAACAATGTCGAAAGATGAAATAAAAAAAATGCAATAAAATGATATTAACCCGTATTAACTTTTCAAAACTGTGATCTCAATCACTAAACCGAAAGTATCCTATCTAGAAAAACCAAAAAGTTCAATTCCTAACAAATCAAATAATGAAAGATAAAATTAAAAAAAAATTAAGTATAAAACTAATCCAAAACAAAAAATAGCAATTAAGAGAATGAGAACCAAATTTAAAATAAAAATAAATAAATAAAAGGGCAACTTAAAATTTTTATTTGAAGGGAAAAATTAAAAAGAAAGATCAAATCTACAAAAAGAATTGAAAACATAAAATTAAAATCAAAAGATTGAGAATTGAATTTGAAAAAAAAAATCATAATTATAGATTCAAGAATAAAATTGAAAATAAATCAAAATTAAACAAAAAAAACACAAATAAAAATTCAAAATGATCATTAGATTATTCTAATCAACAATAAATCCTCTCACGGTAAACAATATTTTTCCCTTCCCAATTAGGTTCTTCTGTTAGTACAGATGAACTTTATACTTATTTATTTAAGTTGGCCCTAACTTAAAACCCTAGCCAAGCCAAGCCTGTGCTAGCTACAAGCTTGCCATTACATAAAGCATGTCTTTTAGCTTCAAATCGGTGTCTGTGCACCGATCTTTATATTTGTCCCCATTTAATAAAGGCATGCAATATCTCCTTTAACTTGCATGCTTCGATATCTAATTTGCAGCAAGATCTTAAGAGGCCTCGGTCGTCTTCTTCCCTTTGTCTTCTCTGCAATCACTCCATTAGTGGGAGCTAAAGTTCTAATCTTCAATAACACTGACAGTAACTCTTGATTAAAGCAGAGATCCCATCAATAATCGCCAAAGAAGAACAAGTAATTAAAGTATCTTTCTTTTTCTTATCCTTTGCTTGCAGAACACGATTGACAAGTGTGTGTCCTTGCTTTCCTCCATATCTATTTCTTGCCTACTTTTATCAAGTGTAGCCTGAAAACGACGGCCAGTGCAATTAAATATTGATGGAAATAATTGAGTTATGAAATAACCAAGTTGCACTTGATGATGACTAGTTTTTATTATACAGAGAATAATGTTCTCCGATTAAATTTGTATTAATTAAAATTAAGTTTTCTTTTTACTTAGTGGATGGAAGAATTTAATAATTTTTTATTGATGCTAGCTTCAATGTTTGAATCTAAAAAATTAAAAAATAAAACATATCTTTTTAACTGTCGAAGCATATCTTCGTAACTGTCGAACCAGTGTTTACTTTTAGAAATTAACTTTTTAGTTTTATATTTTATTTTCTTGTTTATTCTAAGAAAAATGAGAATATGTTAAATAGTATAAATTCTTCAAAATAGAAAACAAGAATCTTGCTTAATTTATCTTTAAAATAATAGACGAAATGAACATGTTTAAATGAACCAAACAAGGCTTGTATTAATATTTGTTTCATAAAAAAAATCTCATTAACAATGGTGGAGCCAGAATTTTTTAAATGAAGAAGCAAATTACTAACTGATATTATATGCTATACAAATATGTGTTATATAGAAAAATTAATCTGAAATATATGTACTAACTCAAGTTAAGCAAAATTAATTTAAGAATACTTTTAAAATGAAAAAACTTACATTATAATTGTTCTCTTCAAGATTTTATATTTTAAAACTGTCTCATAATAATTTTATTTTTAATCTCATTAAAAATATCTTTCTCGATATATACAACAAACTTTCATTTATTTATTTCTAAATCTTTCATGGATTAGGAAAGTTCTTGACAACAATTCTATGTGACGACCACATACATGTTTAAAATTAATAAACCTAATGCTATAATTTTTTCATATTGTCTTAAGAAAAAACAATTGTACACAAGAAAATTAAAGAAAATGGTAATTTTTAAAATTTAATTTACCCTTTAGATTTATATGTTGTCTTGTTGATTTATTTCAATCAACACCTATATTTTTCATTGTTTTTTCAATCAGTCCACGTATCTTTTATTGTTTTCTCCCATTTCTATCCTTTCATCCATTTTTGTCATGAATAGGTACAGAAAACATGTGTAAAATTCAATTTTGTCTCTAAAGTTTATGAAATGTTTTAACATTATTAAAAAATTAACGAATAAATAAATAAATTAAAATTATCGAAACAAAATTTTTTTTTGTCATATTTTTTTTTGGCTCAATCTTATTTTTGTATTATCAAAAGACTAGTAGATAGTATTGATAAAACAAATACTTTGTTTTCATATTTTTACCTAAAAATATCTTTTTCTAATGAATTTTTAAATTTTAATTTATTCATTCATATTTTTAGGTTATACTGAGATATTACATTAATTTCAGAGATTAAATTGAAATTATAATACTATAATTATTGTTTTTCTTTATAAAAATAGACCAAATGTAGAATATTAAAATCCAAGTAGCTTTGCAATAACAACCACTAAACTATTATTATTATTATTATTTTGAACACAAAAAAAAAAAGAATAAAACATTCCTAACGTGTTATATAAAATAAAATTAATAATGAATTCAAAATCTTAATGTTATTGGATGATGTCCTTTTGAGATATTGAAACAATAGTGTTATGGATTAACCTGGGTCAACCGTGGTTAAATAGCCAAACTTGTAACTCGGTTCATGAGATCATGATAACTTTATAAAAAGCAAATCAAAATAAATTATGAAGTTTAATTCAAAATCAAGTTAATATTGAATGATGAAATTGATAAAAAAAAAATTAATTAAAAATAATACAAAAATAAAAGATTCGAGCAAACTTAGATTAACTTGTCAGACTCGTGATATAGATCATGCACCACATCGAATTCAATAAGTTTGTATCAATTAGATCATATTTTGTTTAATTATACGATAATCATATGTGTGTGAGATCTTTTTGTATCAAATAACAAAAAGCAATTAAGAAACAAAATAGGATAGGCACGCGGAACTGAAATAAAAGATTCAAACTTAAATTTTTTAAGATAAATAACAAAAATATTCATTTAAATAATAAAGGATGAATATTTTTTTTATTTTAAAGGACTAAAAAAACATTAAAAAAAAAGTTAGGCATGTGGACTAAAATAACAAAAGCATGCTTAAGTTTTTTAAGTTAAATTACAAAAAGATTCACCTTTTTAAGTTAAATAAGGAAAAGAGACCTTTAAATTAAAAAAAAAAGAATTTTTTTTTGAAATCCAAGAGAAAAAATGCATTAAATACCAATAAATAAAAAATAAAAGACCAGACACTTAGGCCTGCTAGCCAAGGCCCAGCTTGTTTAGGCCTTAACAAAAAAAAAACCCAAGCCTGTGTTACCAGGGTTAATTGTTTTTTTGGTAAAATGGGTAGAGAATGTGCCCTTTGCAGCCCAGATTTTGATGACAAAGAACCCGGTGTTTACATAAAAAATCTATTTTTTAAATAATTTTATGGCCTAAAAAACAACCCAAAACCTATGTGAACTTGTTTATTCCCTTAAACAACTAAAAAATCAGTTTAGAAATAAAATAAAAAACCAAAACAAAAAAACTTTCCGATGTCAAATATAATTTCTCAAGCAATTTCAAGGTGGAAGAACACCTAAATGAAACTCATTTTATATAATGAAACTCGTTAATACCAAGATTAATCATTTTGGTGGTCAAAATCGGTTTCAACCAAGATTAAAATTTAGAAAACCATAGGGACCAAAGATCTATCAATGATAAAGTAGGGGGATGAAAGTTAACCTTTTACGCCAATTTTGAGAAAGCCACCTAGTTTCCCCACTTTTTCTCATTTTGATCCCCTAAGTTTTAATCCGACCCTTCACCAACAAATAGGAAGCTATATTGGTCTTCAATTTAGCCATCAAAGAGTAAAATCACAAAAAAAAAAAAAGTTTTATAACCCAAATGAAAAAAAAAATTAAGTGTGTTAATTTATTTTGATTTACTTTCTATGAAGTTATCTCAATCTAATGACTTGAATCATGAGTTTTACAGGTTACTCGAGTTGACTCGGGTTGGTTTTTTTTGCCTTTTTATATTTAATTCTTTTCTCAACTCTATCCTTAAACATTGAGTTGATTGATAATTGGGTTTTATAATTGTTTTATCCTTCAAATTTTTAATATACTTTTCTCAAATAAAAAAAAATTATTTCAATATATTTTCAAGTAAAAAACACTGCGAATCGCTACCGTAATATTAAATGAGCGATTAGTCTTAGTGTCCAAGTTTGGTTGATGAATGACTATGGTTCCAACAAGTCTTGGATTGAAAATTTTAATATCAAAATTGTAGATATAGATTGGTGCGATAATTATCACAAAGGTGATCTTATAAAAGTTTTGACTAATGGAATTAACGTGTTACTTTATTATGACAACTCTTTATTTTATTATAAGCTTTAAAATCAAACTTATAGACCTTGGAGGAGAAGTAATGCAGCATCAACTTAATTAATTAGAATTGAAATGAAAATGAAAGAAACCTTAATCATATCTTGTTTACTTTTCCACGTAAAAGAAGATAAAATTTGAATATTAAACTGAAAGAAAGAATATTATGAAAATAACATATAACTGTTTAAATAAGTACTTAACTGACCTAATTTGAAAAGGAAAAGAAATCTTAAAATAATTAGAAAAATAAAAAAGATAGGATTATCTTGGAAAATACTGAAAATTCAAAAACAATACTTGAGGATGAGTTCATTCTAATTTGGAGAGACTAATGTAAGAGTTTTTTTTTTGGAAAATTAGATATTTTTCTTAATTAATTGTATTTTTTTTCTATTTTGTATTATTACGTTTTTCTATTTAAAAGGAACTAGTTTATTTTGCTATTACTAGGGTTTTTGAAAGTCTTCTCATAATTATGGTATATTTGGTCTTTGAAGATTTTAACGTGTAATAAATATTTTTATCCTTAACCGCATCAACCTCTCTTTTTTTTTTTTTTTTGTATGTTTTGTTTTTAATGTTTTTATGTTGATTTGAGTCTTCATGTGAAATTACAGCTTTATGTATAGTTGATGCCAACCTTAATTTGATTGCAATTGCATCTTGGCCCAATCCAAGTCCCATCCTTTCATCATAAGAGATTGTTGGTATATAAAGAGATTTACTGAAGTTCTAATAATATTAAAAAAAAAAAAAAAAAACCCTTCTTCAATGCAACAATAGGCATAATCTTGATTAGCAACACCTAATTAAAGATAGGCCACCACCAAAACGTTCGAAGAAACAATTATTAAAAAAAAGAAAAAAAAAAAAACAATTATTAAGTAGCTAGCTGACAATCTAAGCTTCTTACATCACAATAAGCTATCTTCCCTCTCTTAATAGTGTATCTATTTAATGCTTCAATCAGGAATAAGCCTTGCTCTTCATGTTATATATGACTAGTTTCACATTTTTTGTTTTTTTTTGGATACTTTCGGATTCCTCAACCCTATCATATTCAATGATCTAATCAACTCATATATATCTAGATCTCCAATAAACGTAGGGGTTTCTATTTATTGTTTTTGCTCTAAATAGAAACCTATTTACACCTTTTATTATTAATCAAAATAGGAAATTGTTGTTATTGTTTGCTCTGAATCATCTATATTTTATGATTAGGCTCTTTGTGTTGTCTGCTTAACCTTCACATTACCTCAGATGGCCTTCACTCTTACATCGCAAGGTGGTTGGTACCGTCTCCATCTATTAAAGAGATTAGCATACTTAAATATCAATTCACAACATGTAAGGTGCATAAAAATCAGGGATCTCAAGTCCTAAAGTTACGCTACAAAACTATAGAGAAATGAGGAGAGAAAAATCTAAAATTTTCTGAGAAGTTTGAAATTCAATAATCTAATAAAAAAAATAATACATCAACTATTTATATAGTGGTTAAAACTGACACAACCAAAAAATCAAAAGTTGAGTAGAAAAAATTATTAAAATTCAAAATTAACAAGGAAAATAATTAAAATAGCAATAACAACGTTTTCTAGACCTAATTTAAAGGTTTTTTGAGCCTCAACTATTTATAGCTAATAAACCTCCTATAAAATCAGACATATAAAATTATTTAAGAAATTTTGAGTTTGATTCAAATGTTGAATATAAAACTATGGCTATTTTTTCAAAGTGCATGATTGACATGTATACCTGGTTATTAAACCCGGCCCGGCCTGACGGGTCGATCCAGTGGCTGGACCGGTCCAGCTTTAATAAAATACCGGCTGGGGCAACAACCTAGCAAAACCCAGTCGATCCGGTGGGTCAACCCATGACCCGGGCAACCCGGGTGAACCCAGACAAGACCCGGTGTTTTTTTTTTTCAAATGTGAGATTTGAAACCCATTAGTATATATATTCTATGTTTCCAAGAAAAAAAGTTACGTTTTTTCAATGTGGGATAAAAAAATTTTTGGTTTAAATACTTCAACTTAAAGGAATAACATAATATCTTTTCAATGTGGGATTTGAAGCCTTTCGTATATATACTCTATGTTCCCATGAAAAAAGTTATGTTTTTTCAATGTGAGATTTGAAACCTATTAGTATATATACTCTATGTTCTCAAGAAAAAAATTATATTTTTTCAATGTAGGATTTGAAACCCATTATATATATACTCTATGTTTCCATGAAAACAGTTATTTTTTCAATATGGGATACAAATTTTGTTTTATTTAAATACTTCAGCTTAAAAGCTTAACATAGTATCTTTTTAATATGGGATAAAAAACTTTTTAAAATATTCTTTTAAATTTCATTATTTATAATATGTATAGTTTATATTTATATGGATTTTTTTATTAATTTTTTCATATGAAATATTAAAATTTTAAATAATTTTTTTAAATTTTTTTGGATTAATCCGGGTTAACCCATATAACCCGTGATCCCGCTTCTTGAACAAGTTAACCCTGTACCGGATCCGGGTTTAATATCTATGCATATACACGCTTTTTTTATATAAACAAATCTGCAGCGCATTCCATGTGAATCTGCGTCTTGCAGATTGTAAGACTATTGGAGCTGGCCATGCCTGGAGTGAAGTCAGGATGCGCTGGTGCCTGGAGTGAAGTCATATTAGCTGTTGATTTATCATTTATCTCAATATTGTACTTGCTAGTAATTAGACTTCACTCTTTAATCAGCAACTAGTATAATTCCTTCTTTTCTTATTAATGTATTTATTTCAATAAAAAAATTATTTTTTTCTTGGTTCTTAACATGAAAAGAATCGAAAAAAATAAAATCAATAAAAAAATCTAAATAATTTGAGATAAGGATAAAAAAAAAAAGGTTTATCTTCAATTAAAACCATGTTATCTCATTAATTTGCTTCTTGTTTTTTTTTCCTCTGGAATAATTGTTTTTTAAATAACTTATCAAACCCATATATATATATATATATCACATGAATGTATTAGAAAAGAAAAGAACTTATTTTTTTTCACCAGATATTCTTATCGATTGCTATAATGGGAAATTTTTTAAAATCTATTTTTTAACTAATTATATCTAACAATTATTTAAAAATAAATATCTAACAAAATTATATTTCAAATACAAGTTTATCCATTAAAATATAATTAAGTTTTATTACACTTAAAAAACAATAATCATGAAGGGCTAAAAAAAAACCCTACTAATATCATAAAAAAATGTTATAATCTCATTTAAAAATAAATCCAAAACTAAATGGTATTTAATGGAGTCATTTTATAAAAAATAAATAAATAGTTTTAGTTATCTCAATTAGATGAATTTTAATAAAAAAAATAATTTAAAAAAACAAGGGCCTTTATAGTATGTGCCCATGACCAACCTAACCCATTCTTTGTTTTTGTTAAGGTGGGAAGAGCACGCTTTGTTCACTCAACTTCTTTTTATATATATATATATATATATAAATAATCATACGATGCATCATTTCTGATTTTGATTCGATTTTGATCACGTGAGGTTACTGAAAAGTCGGGTTTGTGACTGCAAGAAACTAAAAAAACACATTTTAAAGTCGTTTGTTTACATGAAAATGCCTAAAAAACCCTAGAGGTATCAATAAACCAATGACATTGAATTGGTTAAAAAAAATAAAAAATCAACCTAATTAAAAAAAAAAATTAAAACCCGATCTTTTTTTTATATATATATAAAACTAAGGTCTAAAAACACACTCCGATTTAGTTTTCTAAGTAAAAAAAAAATATTTAAAAACACTTCAATAAAACTCTTATTATTAAATAAAATCAGTTGATATCAAATTCGGTCATGTTAAAATATGGTTTATCGACAACTTTTTCTTTTATTTATTGTTTTCAAGCTGCTTTCTCTCTTATCTCTTAATTTTAATTACTGAAAAATAAAAAAAACAAACTTTTAGAGCAAAACTATAATTTAAAAAATTAAAGGGTTTATTAAGGAAGAAAATGGAAAATAGATGGACCAAAAAGAACCTTTTCACATTAAACTAAGATTGGCCACGCAATTTTTCTGTGTTTTGTACTTTCATCTTTTATATTAAAATTATCTTTCTAGAAAAAATTATAAAATATTAGTAAAAAAAATTGATGAAAAAAAATCACTATGGATTGAAGTCCATAGTTAATTGTGATACAATGCAATGCACTGTGCAATGTAGAAAATGCCTATGCCTTTTATTTAAAAATAAATAAATTGTATTTTGAGTTTGATTATTTTCTATTTTTTTCTGTGCTTCACCTGCAGTGTTCCTTACCCTGCTTAGCAAGTTAGCAACTCCATTAGCTTTTACAATTAGAATTGAGTGTAACATGGATGCTTAAAAGTTCAAAACTGATCAAATTAATTTAAGGAAAAAATTACTTGGAAAATATTTTGTAATGTCGTCTTAAGGATCTTAAGGACCTGCAATATATATGAACTGCCATTCTTCTGGGAGACTTGATGGTGGAGAAGGCATGTGCCATAGCCAAAATGGCGTAATTCTACTTATCCAAAAACAATTTATACAGTATAGGTCGAAAAAAGAGGCCATTCATGCATGTAAGCTAGCATGAGGGGCTGCCAGGAGGTAGCATTTACAATTATATATAAGAAGTGAATAGCAGCTAGCTAGAAGAAGGTTAAGCAGACGGAGTACAGGTGGCTGGAAATACTTTCCCGGAGACTTGGGGCTTCGATCACGTTTGCGCATAGAGATGTTGAGCTCCCTTCTTTTCCATTGTATTCCAAGTTGATATCCTCAACAGAAACATTTTGGCATGGTAGGCCTCTGCTACAAACAATTTTCACTGCCACTTGAGTTGCAGAGGTGCCCCGTATGCCTTCGACTCTAACATCGGAGATCTTAACACGCGAGGGAACCTTGAAAACAGAAGAAATCATCAGGTAGCTAGTCCTGTTCTTTTCTTTTGAAAATTCGGAGTAAAAGAAAACAAAATAATTAAGATAGATAAAAAATCTCAAGTACCTTTGCCAGGCAGTTATTACAAAGGCAGTATTCTTGGTCAATAAGAATAGGAGGGTTGCTAACATTGTTCATGATAATATCCTCAAAATTAACATTTGAAGCTACGCCACTGGGGGAAGCTGGCCATGTTTTAATCCTAACACCATTTTCAGTGTTTGTGAGGGTGCAATTCCTCACTGTAACTCCGATAACTGGCTGTTCATCATGGTATCTGCCAAGGCTTCCTATACTAATGCCATGGCCTGGTCCGCAGGTTACTTTCTCAACGTTTATTTGTTGGCAGCCATCGCCAAGAGAGACACAATCATCCCCAGTTCTTATGGTTGCGCCTGTAATATTGACCATAGTTGATCGACCGATATGAATCCCATCAGTGTTGAGGCTGTTTTTGGGCGCATTGATCACAATGTTTTGGAAGGTCACATTATTGCAGTTGAAAATGTTCATGTGAAACAGCTTGCTGTTCAGAACGTAATCCCTTCTATTTTCGAGTTGGTCAGCTTTGTGAATTGTAAATTCTGTTCAAAAAAATCAACACCAGGTTAAACAAAATAAAAACCATGCATGTTTAATTAGTCTTTGAGATATTAGGACTTACTGTGGGCTAGGAATTGCATTTCCAAGTTCGCACAATTATTTACGGACCAAGCAATTGCTCCTTGACCATCGAATATTCCACTGCCTGAGACAGTTAATCCTTCGACATTCCGGAAAGCGACCCAATCATCACGCAGTCGCTTGGGGTCTGCTGGAGCCTTGAGAGTTCCTTGAACCTTCACCGTTACAGGGGCTGTGCAAGGTCCTTCGAATTTCAGTGGACCGACCATGTAGTTCCCTTTTGCTATCACCACCGTGCTGGCTTCTTTGGCAGCACAAGCATATCTTTCCAAGCGCTGTTTATAGCCTACAACAACACAAGACCTTAGGCAAACTGAATTTGGAGAAAATGTTCAGGACGAAATTCAAGACAAAAGTTCTCATCTTGTACCTTGCTATCATCTGTCATGCCATTAGCCTTCGCTCCATAGGCTTTCACATCAAAAAAACCTTGTACTTGGGTGACTAATAGCAAGAAGCACAAATGGTATGCAACTCCTGCGGCCATCATTTCGAAACCCATGTATCTTGTTAGCCTTCTTTTCTTATATTTCAGCCTTTTCTTATTGCCTTGAGCTTCTTAGTTTCATCTTGAACTCATCGGTTCTCGTTTTTACTTTTATAGTGTATTCAAGGAACATCAATGCCACAAATTCAGCCTAAATTTAGGTGGGATTTCTAGTTTATCTTTGAGACCTCTAAATCCCTTGGCTATTTTGGTCCTCTCAGTAAACTTTTCCTCCTAATTCAGAGGTCATGGTGATTTACCTGACATCCTTGCTAACCTGCAGCATCTTTTGGGCTTCACATGGAGAGGGTATAATGCTTGCTCTTTATGAAAAGAAAGATTATTGTGCAAAGCTTATTTTGCCTCTATAAATGGCAAGTCACTATTAATTAAGTTAATGATACAGTGGTTTAACATAACCGTGTGAATAATGGTATTGTAAGGTCAAAGATTTGAGTGGTGGCGGTGTTGTGTAGAGAATTGACTTGACAGATTTGGGCATCTGCACAAGCCGTGGCACTTTCACTATTCTTGATCCTAAAGGAAATTTTGATTGGCTGCCATAGAAGCAGTCACCACAATATTTCTCGAAGGTGCCGACCATGCCAGATTAACTGTGTTCTGTAATAATCCAACTCTTTCATTATTATCAGTTCTAGACCGACTATGGTAATGCTATCGAAAATTGTCTGCAGAATAATCAGAGTGGTTAATCAAACATCATTATCGGCCATTACTAATCTACTAGTTACAATAACAACATCCAGCCGACGAGGTTTTGCAAGGAAATATTATTGTTCTTGAAATTTTTCAGAAGATTTATAAGCAGAAATACAATAAAAAAATCTGAAACCTGGGAAAGGAAATGGAAAAATACGAAGGTTCTTCAAGGGCAAAAACTGAACAACGCATGGAGAAAAGCTCTAGTTTCCATATGTATTTGTATAAGAATAATTTCTCCAGTAACAGTGTATTTATTTTCTATTTTCCTCTTGTATTTTATACAAGCATGTTAAACAAATAAGATGGACATCAATTTCCAAGAAGAACTTCATAATGAAGTTCTCCTTTCAATGGCTGACTTGATTCTGCTTATAAAATCATCAATTTCGATGGTCCCAACCTCCCCACTAAACCTAGATCTAATTGTAACAGTTTGCGTCTCAGCCTCCTTGGGGCCCACAACTGCCATTAAAGGAATTTTCTGCTTCTCTGCATTTCTAATGAGCTTTGGCAGGCGCTCGCCTTGGCAAACTTCAGCCCGAATACCATTGCCTTTCAGTTTGCTGATCACCTCTTTGCAATATTCAAGCTGAGTCGCACACAATTTTATATGAAATGTTAATAACCTCAAGTCTTGGAGAACACTTGCTAATGTACGGTCATTAATATGAATAATAAGACAGGAACTCTGAAATTCATAATAATAGGTCATGCATACCTGTGTGTCTGTTACTGGTAAAATGCGGACCTGTACTGGAGAAAGCCACAATGGAAAGTCTCCAGCATAATGCTCTATGAGGACCCCAAAAAACCGCTCCAAGGATCCAAGCACCGCTCTATGTATCATGATAGGCCGCTTTTTCTCCGTGTTTGAATCAACATAAGTAACATCAAATCTCTGAGGTAAATTGAAATCAACCTGCGCATTTTAAAGGTGGCAGTATTGGTCAATTACAAAAGTTCAACATTGCCATGCATGGATGCTAACAATTGACTCAGTACAGCCATATTCTAAAAAATAATAGCATTAGGTGTGAGCCAGAGAGAACTGGTTATATATGTATATATAGTGATATATCGCTCAAAAAAATCTAGTCATGCCAATCTAATCAAGCTGTTGAAACCCAGTAAAAAAAGTTCAGCTTGCAACAATTTAAAAACTACCTGTATAGTAGAGCACTGCCACTTTCTTCCAAGAGCATCCTCAATCTTAAGATCAATTTTTGGACCATAAAAGGCACCGCCACCTTCATCAATTTGAAAGCTCCACCCCTTGTCATCCAAAGCATCTCTAAGGGCAGATGTTGCTTTTTCCCATATATCATCATCTCCCACAGATTTTTCAGGCCTAGTTGAGAGATTAACTTCATACCGTCTGAAACCAAATTGCAATAGTATCTCTTCTGTAAGATCTAGGACACCCCTAATTTCATCTTTGATTTGATCTTCTAAGCAAAATATATGTGCATCATCCTGCAAAGCATTTGAAAATAAATGTTATTGCCGAACATATGTGATGCTGTGATTATAAGAGGGAAAAGTAGCACCCGTCGCCCTGGCCCATTCCAACCTCCAACCAACCCAACCAATGTTGTATTGCACAATATCATGCCAATTGTCCTGTTGACAATTTAAACATTACATCAGCAGTAACTTCCCATTGTTACTGCATCCACAATAAGAGATAGACGGAAATTGCATATGGTGAGGACATTGGCACAATCAAACACAAGCAAATTGATACACCAAGGAGTTTTGATGTTGCCCTTCACAATTTAATCAGTTACCTTTGCACTGCTAACATAAGATCATGCAACCTATATGCATATGCATAAAATCATGTGAAACCTACAAGCAGATCATAGAAAAACCAAAATAAAATTGTAGCTGTTCATCAAAGAGGCCACACACTCATTTGCAACAAAATTGAATAACAGTTAAAATATCATGTGCAAAAATTTACAGTTAAAAGATAATCAAAGATTTTAGAGACTACCTGGGTAAAACCTCTTACACGGAAAAGACCGTGTAAGCTTCCAGACAACTCATATCTATATACTGTTCCTAGCTCTGCAACCCTGATTGGGAAATCACGATAAGAGTTGAGCTTTCTTTTGTATAACAAAATATGGTAAGGGCAATTCATAGGTCGAAGTTGGTATTGTTCATCCTCAATCTTCATCTGATCAAACATATTCTCCCTATAAAAGTCCAGATGACCACTAATCTTCCATAGATCTGCCTTTGCCACATGGGGAGTGTATAACAAATCATAGCCATGTTCTATATGTGTTTTCTTCCACGAATCTTCAATAATATGTCTAATAACAGCACCTTTTGGATGCCAGAAGACTAAGCCTCCACCAGCTTCATCCTGCAACATGGAAATTCCACATTGTTTGTAATAAAATACATAAGACAAAGAACAACATCAAGGGGTTACATTTTTCTGATTAACAATTTCAGGAAAGTAATACCTGTATAGAAAAGAGATCAAGATCTTGGCCAAGGCGTCTGTGGTCTCGACGTTTAGCCTCTTCTTTAAAGTGAAGGTATGCTTTTAGCTGGTCTTCATTCTCCCAAGCTGTTCCATAGATCCTCTGCAGCATTGGTTTCTTTTCATCTCCTCTCCAGTAAGCACCAGCAACAGACTCAAGCTCAACAGCTTTCCTATTAATATTTCCAGTAGATTCAACATGAGGTCCCGCACAAAGATCCCACCACTCATCGCCTGGAAACAAAACCAGTTATCCAGCAAAAGTCAGTCAAGAGTAAAACAATTAAACACAATTGCATTTTTATGTCTATACGATTCAAAGCCCTCGCCACACCATTCACCTCCATTTAATAATTTGGTACACTAATAGAACCAAAACTCATGTATATATGCAAATGATTAGCCTGTCAAAGACAGCAGCGTGATTACTACATACAAAAATTACATAAAAAAAATGACAAGCATTACCAATATGATAGATAGTGATGGGATCTTCTTTAATGCTTTCCAAAATCTCCATCTTGTAAGGTTCATTAACAGCCATTATTCTCCTCTGTGCTTCATCTCTAGAAACATCTTCCCTTGCAAGCGGTAAATTTCGACCAATGATACGATCCTACAGATTGATTTAAGAAATAAATTCCGTACCCTGAAAACATTTTTCCCAGGCTCATGACCTTTCCCCATTATTACAAATCCTAAAAACAATTACTTTAAATACTAATTAACAGACATAGAATGATTAAACTAAACTCACCATCTCCTTCTTAATCCTCTTGAGGTCTTTATCAGTCAAAGGGTCCATATCAAAATCATAGTAAAACCCATTTTCTATCCAAGGCCCAATTGTCACTTTAGCTTCAGGATACAGCTTTTGAACTGCCATAGCCATCACATGTGCACACTACAGCAAACATACCCAAAAGGAAAAAAGAAAAAAGAAAAGAACTTTACCATTGATGAAAACAAACGGAAGGAGGAAACATCCAAATAAAAATGGGAAAAATATGAGTTTACCGTGTGGCGAATTCTGAGAAGTTTCTCGGATGAATCATTGGTGGGAAGCACGAGTTTTTCAGTTTCCTCATTCTCTGCTGTGTCGTTATGGGAAACGGTGGCAGACTCGGTGGCAATAGCTGCAGTAGATAGGGAAAGTAGAGGACTTGTTTTGGTATAAGGAGACCCAAGAAGAGTCCTCCTCCTAGCTTGGGTGTCATGTTGCAGTTCTGATGCAGTGGAAATGAATCTTTTGAGAGGAGGAGAGTGGAGGGATAATAACGGGGGTTTCAGAAGAGGCAGTGAGGAGGGTTTGGAGAGGAAAAGAGAGAAAGAGCAGAGAGATGAAGAGGGAGATGTGGCCATTTTGTGCAACACAAACATGGCTTTACTTTTGATTTTTCTCGTCTTTTTGGGTGGTTGATGTTTCTGTGCTTCTCAGCTCAAGGAGCTTACCTGATATGGGTGGCTAACCAGTCAATAACGAGATTAAAAATTGCAATTTTACTCCTCGGTTCTTAAATTTTAGTTTTTTATTATTATTTTAACGTGTTAATATTTAAATAATATATTTTAAATAAACATATTTTAAAAATAACATTTTAAACATTTTAAATAGATATAAAATATCACGCCACGCACTATAATAATATTTTTAAGTCAATTTTTCATATAAGAAAAAGAGATTAGAAATATAGAAGCATTTTTCAGTATTTTAATTTTTTTAATTGCAAACCATAAAAATAACATTTAATAAAATAAATTAAAAAAATATATGAACAAATAAATTAAAAAAAGTTAGTTAAAAAAATTAAACATGAAGGAAGGTATTAATTAAAGATTTAAATTAAAATAACATTGAAATTTTTTTTAAAAAAAACATTAGACTGTTATGTATGTCAAAAAATAAAAACATCTAAACACATTTGACTAAAAATAAAAAATAAAAACTCAAATGTTATCCACTCTATTGTTTTTTTTTTTTTACGAATGATACATCGTTCATCCTAGTAAATAACGCGTCATCTGCTAAAGTATTTTTTTGATAATCTCCGGTGATTGAGAAAAATTAAAGACCTAATTTTTTACTTAAAAATATATTTTCAACTTGTTTTCACTTAAAAACACCACAAAAAGATTCTATAAATCTCAATAAAGACATTTTCAACTCTAAAACATTATCTAGTCAATTCAAAAAATCTAAAACCATACTAAATAAATAAAAAAATCATGATTCCTATTCCTTTTTTTTTTTTTACATGTTTAAGAATATCTCTATCAAACTCTCTTCTATAAAATGAACCCATTGATCGATCTTTTTTATAGCCATGATATAGCAAGCAAACACTTCCCCTCTCTTCTTCTTTTTCCAACTACTTTTTCTTTATTTCCTCAAAATTCAAAGAATAAAACATAAAAAAAATAAAGTCTTCAATCCAAACATAAAAACCAAGTTTGTACTTGAGGATGAAATTGATGTTTTTCGTGCCTTTTCAAAAAACAGCTCTGTTGTTTTTTTTTAATTTGATTTTTTTTTTCAAATTCTTTTAACATTAACCTAAAATTCTATATCATTAAATCAAGTTTTAATTTAATGTTGAAATATTCTATGACTCGTAGAATATATAAAAACATGCAAATTGAAACAAATTTCAACACAAATAAAATATGTCAACTTAACCTGTAAAGATAAATTTTTTAAAAAAAATTAATAACTGAAATGCAAAAAAAATTAAAAAAAAATAGATTAGGGACCACAAAAAAATTCACTATGAAGAATGGTGTGAATAATGAAACGTAAAAGTTTACATGGTGCATTTACCATAAAACATCGAGATGTTATAGTAAATTGTATAATTTAGCCAATTCCATCTTTATTCAAATTTTATTGTGCTTTTTATCTTAGACTCGAGCATCAATCCTTAAGATTTTATCTTAGTTATATTACACAATTTAGCCAACTTTAATCTTAGACTCGAATATCATATTTAAGAGAATCCATGAGTTTTTATAGAATATAAACAAATGATAATCTATCTAATTTATAGTTTTAAAATAGTTTCTAAATGTTTAAAATTCCATAATTCAAGAAAAAATCTCATTTATTTTGCATGCAAAATATTGAGATTTTTATTCTTTTTTCATTTAAAAATATTTGTCATTAACTTATTCCTTAAAAATCTTATTTTAACTTAATAAGGTATTTTCATTATTTTTATTTATTATCCATTTATCATTTGTTTGATATTGAAGTGAGTAAGATAAAACATTAGTTTATTATATTCTTAATATTCTATTCACTACCAGAATATCATCGCATAATGATGGAATCACTTACGGCAATTAATCATCAATAAACATATCATTAATGATTTATATTTTATCAATTATTCCATTAGTAATATAATTATTGATAGGTTTACAAACAAAAATAGTATGCCAAACAAAAAAATTATTGGCGTCCATTTCGTTAGTAAATTCATTGTTGCTTATAGCATATTACAGATAAAATAAACAGTTGGTAAATTCATCGATGATCATATGTATATTACCGACAAAATTAAATTGTTAGAAATTTACATATAATAATGGCAAGTCTTGTAATTTTGTCTAAACTCTCTGGAAATTTTCAAGAGACTTAATTCGTCGGTAATTCCATTTCTAATTGTCATTGACAAAGTCATGTAATTTCAAGGTCATTTTGTCTGTAATTTAAGATCTGTCGGTAATTATATCAATATTGTATTTAATATTTTTTTAAAAAAAATAAACAAAAAAAGGAAAAAATTCAAAAGAATAAAACTAAAATAAAAAAAACCAATAATTTAAAAAATATTATTGAATACAATTTACCTAGTGGACAGAAGCTGGAAGAGGAGGAGGAGGAGGAGGAGGAGGAGGAGGAGGATCTTTGCCGAAACTAGATGGACAACAAGGTAGACCACATGTATCAGTAAGGGTTGACAACATCTACTTGAGGACATTCACTTTATCCTTTAAGTCAGTGTCAATGACCTAAGTTGGGCCATCTTAGCACGAAGTCAAGTCGTATGAGCTTCAAATTGTTCTCGCATAATCACCTGGACAACCAGAGATTACTGGCTCGAACCTGATTTTAAGGAACCAATGGTTGATACATTACAGTTCGTACGCATATCCTCATCCATAATGCCGAAGATATTATAAACTCAATTTCTATCAAGTCCACTAGAAGATCTAGCCTCCATCCACAAGTCAGGATTAAGTTCTAGATGGGTAGAAAAATCGTCCTTGTATCTCTCTTGCAATCAAGTGTTATATGTTCCTTGAAAAATATTCAGCAATTTTAAAAAATAATAACTTAAAAAAATTATTGAAATTCAACTTATCATGAACTTTTGAGCTCGGTTATTCATGAGTTGTTGCACCCGTTTCTAATGGTCCTTATTTTGTATGTGAGTTTTAACAAAAAGCTTTATTGGTCTTAGATTGTATCTAAGCACCATAGCCTGCAAAAGGAAGCTACCATTAGTTAAATATTCTCATATAATACAAAAATTATAAAAAAAATTATTTATAAAATAGAATATTATCATTTGTTTTGCATTTGATACAAATAGAATGGATTCGTTAATGTATATGGTAATGGAACCATGAATCTCTTTGTTTTGGTTCTCTACACCGAATGATGATCGTCGCATGAAATGCATAGATGTCATGTGCTAGATATAAGCATCCTAGATAGCCTCCGAGGCACGTGGAGGTTTGAAATCCCTCCACACTGCTACGTCTTGCTAGACTGAAAAACCCTTTTCTTTTGCATATTTCTTTGATTTTTTTTTTTGCGTCTCATACCAAAAATCATGCAACCTAGTTCTTAAACAAAATTATATTTCATCATGATTATGAAAAATTAAATTTAAGCATTTAAAAAAATATATCACATTTTGAATTCAATCTTACCTAATGACGTTGTAATTCTCTCACAACCTCCTAGCAACATTGTTGTTAGCCTCTTTCCAGAAATTTTTTTCCTTCCATATAAATTTCATAAAACAATTAGTTTATCAAAATTAAAAAAATTGACTAAATTAGATAACAAAAAGAAATTATTTATAAATATATAATAACCTTGAACTTTACGAGCCAAGTATCAATCATAGGTTTCCATTCAGGATTTTTGAAAACCTGACTCAACTGAAACAAAAGCATTTCCATCAACGATTTCATCATCGATGTTATCGTGCTAGTAGCCTCCACATTTATAAACCTGAAATTCCATTCGTTCATTGAAATTAATTATTAAAAAATATCCATTGTTGTTTATTTTTTAATCGTGCAGGAAAGGAAAACAAACTTATATGTTGTGGCCGGGTTTTCACTGAGCATTGTACTTCCTAGTATATATATCATGCTAAAAAAGGACATCACCTTTGCAAGGCGGCCTTGCACTTGACGAGCCTGCATCGAGAGAGGGTGCCTATGCCCGAGATGCCTAATTATGGTTGACACCTAACAACTTATGGCATCAGAAGTGCTGCCAAAAGAAACAACAATGCTTCTATTTGTATAACTTATTAATGACCTTCTCTTCGTCATCTAAACAAATTAAGTATAAAAAAAGTAATTACATTATCATTATATCATATTTAAAAAAAATTGGTAACACATCTCCTATACAAGAGACTACCCAAAAGTTTATTACCTACAAATACACATTAATAAATAAAGCCACAAACCAGTCAATTTTATTTATGACTACTATTTAATTAATTTATTTAAAAAATGACACATAAAAATCATAATATACCAATTGGCCCCTACATAATCCTTGGCATATCAACTCTATTATATAAAAATAATACTCAATTAATTAATTATCATTGATTGAATTCAAGATTATTCAATCTATTTTAATAGTACCCTTTAATGATTATCAATATTCTTCAAAAAAAATTCAAATACCTCCAAATTTATCTAAATTTTCAACTTAACAATAAAATCGATAAAATATGGAACGTACTCATTAAATAATTCATTATTTATTTCATTATAAAACACTTAAGTTACAAAATCAAACTCAATTTCATCAAATGACAAACAAATATAGTTTTTTAAAATCTTAAATAAACCCTAACATGTACAAATAATACATTCATACAACAAATTTCTATAAAAAAAAACAACTATAAAACAAGTAAACACAAACAAACTACATATACTACATAAAAATACCAAAATTTTAACATAAGAAAATGAGTAGTTTTGTTTACTTGATGTAGCGAATCTTCAAAAATAAAATGAACTAGAACATAGATATTGACAGACTGAGTATTAGGGTGGCTGGATTTGTAATGATTGGAGCTTGATTTGTGATAAAATAGAAGGAAGGTATTGTTTTCTGCAGAATAAAACATATGAAGAAGAAGAAACGAGGGAGGGGGAGAGAAGAGTAGTATGTCAGGTTATAACTTAAATATTAACAACAGATTCACTGACAGACACGTCATATTTCTATTTTTTTCATTTATTGATTTCTAACTGTAATATCCTCGGTATTTATCGATGGAATCAACGACGTCATTTTATGTTGGTAAATGTCACTATAATTTACCGATGTATTTTTTCTATCAGTATTCCCATTTTTATTTGACAAATTAATAGGTAGTGATTTTATAATAATAATAATAATAATAATAATAATAATGTCTTATTTTTAGTTTGAATAAATAATTATGTACTTCTATATTTTAGAAGTTAAAGGGTCAAACTGTAATTATTACCATTGTAATTCTTTAAAGGTACAAAGAAAAGACAAAATATGAAGATGGTTTTTTTTTTTCCTGTCTATGAAAGACTTTTTGCATTACTGTAATTTTTTAGGATCAAAATGTATATGTGCAGTCCTGTGTAAGGTATCTGGGTGTGGAGTGTGTGAGCATATCATTTCCCATCCATTTAACCCAAAAATAAAAAAGACTGTGATCCATACTTCCAAAGTCCATACCATAGACTATATTTTTGTAACATGTGAGGGTTACAAAATCTTCAGGAAATCATTAAAATTAAAGTTTTTAAACCTGATTAAGTAGTTAATCCGATCCAACACAAGAGTTACATATTTTAACCAGATCACCAAGTTATTTCATATTAACTCTAATTTTTTTATATATATAAATTAAAATAATGTTGTTTTTATTAAAAATAAATAAATAAATCATCATTTATATTTTAAAAATAATTATGTTGGTATTAAAAATTACCAACAAAACTGCTAGGAAATATCTAAAGCAACAAATCGAACTCCTTTTAACCATTTGTTATCATCTCATGACCATAATTATTAGGAAAACCTTAATAAAATTATAAAGTAATATAAGTATAGACCATCGAAAATAGACCTAGAAGTACATTTACAGAAGTGTGTAGCAAGGAGAGATTTTTGTGAAAGGGGCCAAAAGTCGCACCTTAATGATTATTTTTAATTCGGTTTAGTTTTTATTAAAAATAAATAATTAAATTGAATTTTAAAAAAAAACCGAAATGAAATCGGTTTAAACTGATCGGTTTCAGTTTGGTTTTTTAGGATAAAAACCGGTTCAAACCAGTTTGACTTGGTTTTTTTCGGTTTTTTTGGGTTTGGGTTCGGTTCAGTTCGGTTTTTTCAGTTTTAGGCTTATAAAACCAAAACCTAACCGAACCAGTCAATTTTTTCAAAATTTTAATCGATTTTTTTCACAATTCGATTTTTTTAATTTTTATTTTTTTATTTTTTTCAATTTAATCAGTTTTTCAGTTTTTATCCCATCCCTACCTTCAAATAAGAAACAAACCTTCATGTCATGTCATGGAGTGCCAAGAATCGGAGTATAACAACCAAAGAAAGCAAAGCCAAGGCCAAAGAAAACGGTTTCATTTATATTTTTATCTGTCATTTACTATCATCATCCCATTTTCTTCTCCTCTTATTCCGCTACTAAAACCCTCGTCGTCGTCGTCGTCGTCGTCTTCTTCTTCTTTGCACCAAATCCTCAGCAGAAGATTTCCTGCTCGTGCATGTGTCCAAGATATGAAAGGACTCTTCAAGCCAAAACCCCGGACTCCCATGGAGCTTGTGCTACAAACACGTGATCTTCTCATCTTTCTTGACCAGAATACCGAAACTCGAGAACGCAAGCGCGAGGAAAAGGTACGTTCAGTATGCACTGATTATTCTTTCTTTCTCAATTTTTTTAGATCGATATCTTATGGAAAATTAATAATGATGAGCAGATGTCTGAGCTGAGCAAACAGATTCTGGAGATGAGGATAGTTTTATTTGGGAATGGACAAGCAGAGCCGAATCCTGATGCATGTGCGCATTTGGCTCGGGAGTTCTTTAAGCATGATACGTTCCGCCTTCTCGTTGTTTGTCTTCCAAAACTCGACTTGGGGGTAAGCTCATCAACCAAATATATATGCTTTCTTTAATTATTATTATTATTATTATTATTTTATGATTGATGAGACCGGTTATGTGGGTTTCATGAGCACCCTTTGTTAATTTCAGGCACGTCAAAATGCTACTCATGTTCTAGCAATTTTGCAGAGGCAACGAGTTGGTGGGCGGTTGATTGCTTCCGAGTATCTGGAAAATAATTTAGACCTTATGGATGTTTTGCTCCCTGGGTAAACGAAAAATAAATAAATAGACTTTTGCTGTCAAGAAACAATACTTTGTGGTTGTGATGTGTTAATGTTTTTTTTTTTTTCTTACTAATTTCCTACTAATGTGATTAGTTATGAAGATGGTGACATTGCTCTAACTTATGGTGCAATTTCGAGGGAGTGCATTCGTCATCAGATTGTGGCTAGGTAAGTTATATGATTTGGATTTTTATTTTTTATTATTTGACTCTGTGAAATCTTATCAGCAATGGTCAATGATGAACGTTTTCATTAGCTATGTGTTTACTGGCTAAGTTCAGATTTTGTTCCTGGTCAGTTTGTTAGTCTTTAGAGACAATGGAAGGTTATATTATAGTTGAAATGAAGGCCGGATTCTTTTGCTGCAGAAAACTGAGGTGCTGATCTTGTTGTTGCTTATTGTAGGAAATTTCTAGGCATAGTTGACCCTCTTAAATGAATATTATCGTTCAGATTAAATTCAAACTAGTAATTAGTATTTGGTTTTGCCTTGCAATCTAAGACGTAGTCCAGAAAGATCATGAAGATACGAAATGCATACTGAACGATCGCTAACTTTTCCTGCGACATCTATTTTTTACCTGTCCGAAACTTGTAGCACAAAGTTGTAGGCATTTTGTCTTTCTTCCCTCCCTCAAATAGAGAAAGTGAAGTAAATTTAGGACATCATAGGTGTATGCCAAGGGTAGCCGTGTTACCATTTTTCATTTTTATTCTGTAGCTCGACCACACTAGCTTCAGAATTGTCTAATGTGGCTTACTTTCTGCATTAGCACAATTAACGTGATTTATTTCAATAAATCTTATTGATTTCTCAGGTACGTATTGGGATCAGAGTACATGAAGAAATTTTTTACCTACATACAAATTCCAAATTTTGACATAGCATCAGATGCTCAGTCAACTTTTAAAGTATGTTGAACAGCTCTTTTACTTGTTTATGTTTTTACATCTAAAATTGATGTGCGTATCGTGCAGGCAGAAAACTACTGCTTGTATTCTTCATGGACTAAGAGATTACCTATTTGATGTAACATTAGATCCATTAATGCATTTTTTTCTAATCCATCTTAGAAGCCTTTGCAGCTGCTCTTACCATCAAAATATTTATGTAAATGATAAATTTGCAGGATTAAGAACTTCAGGATAAGTTTGTATCAGGAACATAATTTCTACTAGTCCTTACATGTGTTCATTGAAACCTGAGCAGGCAAAAAACCTTCGACCTCCACAATAACCATATTTTCTTCTTTGTTTTACTGTCTTCGCTATCTTCTACCTGTGGAGTTGGGATCAAGCTTCTAGCTCAAATGGCCTACCATTTATCTATCCATCATCCTATGGCCTTGTCAGGTTTAACCAGAATGTTGTGTTTGGATTTCTTGATGTATGCAATAACTTATTTATCTACAATCCACACTCGGATTATGTTTTAATATGTCAGTTCTATCAATAATCAGTATATTTGCCTTATGTTGTGGGTGGAACTTGTTCTTTTGTACTATTGTTCTTCATATGTTTCTAATTTTAAGAGTATGATCACTGACCCCCTGCCACATTTTCACAGGAGCTCCTGACAAGGCATAGATCAACTGTTGCAGAATTTCTTTCTGCAAATTATGACTGGGTAAGTAGTTTAATCAATATCTCCTTTCTATTCCAGTGAGGTTTACCTATATACATATATTACAGCAACTTGTAAAGTCTTCTCAAAGAACATGAATAGTGGATGATCCAATACAGCAGAGTGTCAACTAGTTTCACTGCTAAAATCAACAGCACTTAAGACATTGAACTGGAGGTAGATTCAGAGATATTTCATTATTGCCATTCATCCCTTACATGTTCATAATACTGATCTTATTAAACAATATTGTTCCTAGGATCAGTGAAACTTCATAAACAAATGATGTGAACTTGTTTAAGATTTATTGCTGGATTAGAAAGATCACCCTTCATCAATGAGAGAGCCAGCTAAAAGTTTAACTGCTTGAGTTAGTTAGCAAGAGGTTTTCATTTACAAAGGAGAGGTTCGAACAGAGACCTCTTGGGAGAAAAAGGATACTAATGATAGTTGAGCCACATCTCATTGGCAAGCAAGAGCTTTTAAAGCTTTTCATCTGAAAAAGGATGGCATTGTAAAAAGGAGGCCGCTGACAGCTCAGAACAGACTCTGCTTGAGGCATTGGAATGACAGTTCTATCATTCATCCCTCACATGTTCATAATACTGATCCTATTATAAATTGTTGTTGCTAGGATCAATGGAGCTTCTTTAAAAGCAGCTGTGAAATTGTTTACAAAAATATTTCTGGATCGAAGATCGTACTGTAAGGCATTCTAATTAAAAAATCAACTAATTGAGTTATTTAGATGAGCTTCTTAAGCTTATTCATCTGAAGAGGACGGCGTTGTAAAAAAGAGGATGCTGATTACTCATACCAGAGAGCATTAATGACAACCATAGGCATTGCTTATAATTTATGCTTGCAAAAATACCAGTTTGAAGTGGTATCAGACAATCTGTAGAATTATAAGACCAAAGTAAATGGCATGGATGTCACTTGGAGGTGATAAATACTTACCCTGTATAATCTCCATGTTGATGGTGTGATTAAACATAACATAACACTTAGTTACTTACCTTTTTCCTTCCATTTTGTTAGTGATTAATTCCTATTACCAATATCTTACGTGACAACAAATTTTCCCTTGTTCCAGTTTTTCCAAGGATACAATTCACAATTGCTACAATCTCCCAGTTACATAACCAGAAGGCATGCTGTCAAGGTAGTACAGGATTCACAGGAGCAATCTACATTTTGCATCATTTGTTGATTTATATTTTTTATGATAAAATCATCTTCGTCCAAATTTATTTATATTGATTTTCTATAAAAAAAAAATTACAGTAGTATATGTCTAAATCCCATTGCTGGGAATTAATATCCTCAAATATTTGAAAGCAACTATAAGCTTGAAAAAAAAAGTGAAAGGAGAAAATCCTTTTTGATTTTATTTTCTCTGAAGGCTTTCCTTTATTGTTTTTTCCCAAAAAAAAAAATCAGAGATATTTGTTAAGGAGAAATAGAATACAACATCTTTTCTGACTAGCATATAACGTGCTTCAGCTGTTGGGAGACATGTTACTTGACCGCTCAAATTCTGCTGTGATGGTTCGGTATGTGAGTTCATTGGAGAACATGAGGATCTTGATGAACCTTTTCAGGGTATCTCTCTCTCTCTCTCTCTCTCTCTCTCTCTCTCTCTCTCTCTCTCGCCCCCTCCCTCTCTGATTTACCATATTTGCACACAGCATGTGCATGTGTTTGTATAAAATCTTAGTACTTCTATGCCACTATAAATCTTGGTTCCTTCATTTGCAGGATTCAAATAAGACAATACAACTGGACACGTTTCATGTGTTCAAGGTAGTGTAGTAAGATATTTGGATCTTGTAGATATTTTGTCTGCTTTTATTGATCTGTCATATTTTAATTAACCTTTTGTAAATGATAGTTATTTGTAGCAAATCAAAAAAAGCCTCCTGAGATCATCAGTGTACTTGTTACAAATAGAAGCAAGCTTCTTAGGTTTCTAGGCGACTTCAGCATTGATAGAGGTAAAAGTGATATAATTAGAAAACGAAGTTCTGAAGTTTGTAGTCCTTGTTACCTTATACTAGATTGCTAATGAAAACAAGGATATTAATTCTGCTTAATTATTTTCAGAGGACGAACAATTTGAAGCTGACAAAGCTCAAGTCATCAAAGAGATTGCCACTCTAGAAATCATCGGTGAGCGCTCATGCACAGATGCAGATGATTGTGAGGTTGAGTCTTAAATTGTCGTTAAATTTACAACATTTTTGCATTTGGGAAACTGTTTAGGATCTAGTTTATCCATGGTCTTTGTTACTTCTGCTAGAACTTGTACAAGAGTGTTCCTATTTTATTATATGTTGGTTCTGTTTAGATATAAATGTCTTTGAAGCACCTATGCCTTTAGTCAAACTGCATTTCAGGTGCTACTAATTGTTTCTTCCCCTCGTTGAATACCGTAAAATCTTATCAACCATGAAAATCTCACCTCTTCAGAAATCAATGATTGCTCATGCACAGATGCTTGTGGAGATATTGCTCATAGAAAATCCCATCTTCCTATGACTTAAAAGAGTAGTCTTCCGAAACAGTTTTCATGATATTTTTGAATAACCGCATAGTAGGGGTGAGCAAAAAAACCGATAAACCAATTAAACCAAGAAAACTGAAAAAAAAAATAACCGAAAAAACCGAACCGAAAAAAAAACCGAATTAACCAATTAAAAAATCACAAAAAAAATTCCGGTTCGGTTCGGTTTCGGTTTCCAAAGTCTGAAACCGATTGAACCGAACCTAATCGAACCGGTTCACCAGACCAGCACTTAAAAAAAAAAAACAACTATAAATAGGATGATTTTTCTAACCCTAAGCCAACTTTGCTCTTTGCATTCCCTAAACAAAAAAGTAGCCGCCCCTCCCCCCTTCTCTATGCATCTCTCCCTTCCCCTTCCCTTTCTCTCTGCATATCTCCCCTCCTTTTTTCTTTGCATCTCTCCTTTTTGATTGGAGAAGGAGACTGAGTTGGTGCAACAGAGTTGGATCGGTCGCCATTGAGAGCGAGTTTAGGGTTTTTTCTTTACAGGTGTGTGGTGGCGGCTCCAAAACGAAGTGGTGGGAAGATTAGAGAGTAAAAAAAGGGGATTTTTTTAACTAGCGTGTAAGGGTTTGGCCCTTCCTCTTTGATTTGTTTCCTCTTGTTCAAATAATAATGTTTTGATGGTTTTACATTTTAATAACAGATATCTTTTGATCTTTTCTTTGTTTTTTTTTCTCCAGTCAAATTACTTCTCTTCTTTCCTTTTGTTTTGTGTATCTTTTTGCTAAGTTTAATTCTTGGGCAAAGATCTAACAAAAAGAAAATCGGGATTAAATTTCTGGATATCATGCATGCCCAACCAGTTAAAAAAGAGTCATACTTGTTGAGAAAGCCAAGATTTCTCAGAAAATAAGCACAGAAAGCACAGATCTGTGAAATTAAAAATAAAACGAAAATAAAATCCTCGAAAAAATATGAACAATGAAAAAACCCAGAAATAATTTTCAGTTTAAATTGGTTTGGAAGGGGAAAAAACCGAACCGAACCGAACCGAACATGGTTGGTTCGAACCGGTTTTCGGTTCGGTTCGATTCAAAAACTTGAAAAAAAATAATTTTAGTTTAATTGTTTTTTTTTGTCCAAAACCAGACCGAATCGAAAATGCTCAGCCATACCGCATAGTTTTCCAAAATGAAGGTTGACATTTTCCAAAGCCGAATTTCTACTTCTTACTGCTTCCGACCGCATGACTCAACATTTGTTTGAAACTTTCTATGCCATGACAGGATGTTTCCCAATCATCGCCTGCTTTTCCATTAATCAGATAATGCATGAACCAGAGAATGACAAATGCCTTCTAGAGCTCCTCCCACTCTGGAAGTGCTCAGGGGTCAATTATTACATTTCAATCGAGTGCTAACTGGGCCATGCTGGACTTCATTTAAAAACGTTCTGTGGCTATGACTACTAATTGGACCAATCCCATGCATGACTTCCCCAGGTATGACAAACCGCCAAAGGCATCAGGTGCAGACATGACAAGGAGATAAAACCAGCTTTCTAATCTCACCCTCAACTCCACACAAAAATACAATAACCAAAGAAGACTATGATGATGTTATCCTCCATCCATGCAAGCAGGCATGCCTGCCTGCCTGCCTGCTGGCTAGAATATGGCAGATCACAGAATTTCTCAAAAGAAGAAATAGCAAGGCTGTATTTGTAAATCATGACCAAATAAAACAAATACAAGCTCTATTAAATCATATATGTGATCCAAAAATACATCAATCGTCATGTAATAGAATGCCGAGAAATAAAAACAAAAAAACCGAAGCTCGCTAATGAACTTCTAATCAGGTGTATACATATAACACAGAGCATGTTAATTGATGTTAAACCAACCATCAGTTACGCAGTCTGCTGTGCCCTGGAGCCATATACATTTTCTCCATTAACATGCTTATCAGAACTTGCAGCCTTCTTTCTCTTAATGACAATGAACCAAGTAACTGCTTCCATAATAGCCGCCACAACCACAAGAAATATTAGAACACCAGTATAAGCCTTTTTCCAGTTATCCTCAGTGTCCAAAACATCAAATCCCTCAAAGATGTTAGCAATGCTCAGAATCACGGTAGTATATCCGATGGTGTGGTGGTATATGTTCCAATACAGTCTGTATTTGTGGTCTGGCTTTGGCCTCAAAAGCAAGGCAAGCACCTGCAAACAGGGCGGCAATGCATTATTTGTGAGAAGACTAAGCTATAAGGTAACTTTACATTACTTGAGTAGAAATTATAGTGGACTGGGGACATCGGTTTTTTTGCCGGAGAAGAGAGAACCTAAAAAAGTAAGTCCTTCTATTTTTACTTTCTGTTTTTTCCATGTTGTACTAATGGAGGCTGAAAGAAGTTTAATGACAATCAAATTTCAATTAATTGCTCTAAGCTAGAAGAAAGAAAAAAAGCGATGTGCTAGTAAATACCTGAAGGGTTCCAAGGGCGAAGATGATCATGCCAAGATTTCTGTGGGTATCATAGGAAATTCCAGGACTATCGCTTCCGAGTTTTATACCAGTCGCCCATCCAGCAATACCGACAGCATAACCAGAAGTTTGGCACATAACATGCAGGTAAAACCATGCTGGACCTGCTGACTTGAACACCTTTAGGTACCTAGCTATAATGATTCCCACAGGCATAAGAATTCCCCAACTCACTGCATTTAATACTCCATGAACCTGAAAAAACCAATTAAATCACCTTTAGAATTACAAGTTAGAAAAAAAAAATACAAGTTAATTAATAAACCCATGCCCAGATAGCATCCTCCTATCGCTATACATACTGCATAATTAATTGACCATCCACTTACATTTCTCTTTCGTTGTTTTGAGGTAGTTCCACCGGTTGTTGTTACTGATCCATTTATAAAATCTACAGTCCCCATCGATTTCCCATTTTGTCCGTTGGTGGGATGTTCACCAGGATTACCTCCATTCATAGGACCTTCTTGCCAAACTTGGTTGGTCAAACGCAAGCTATCTGTAAGCTGAAGTGTTGCAAATATTATCATATCCCCATTGGAGGAAAACTCCGCGGCAATACTGGGGACATCGAAACTCAATCTACCAGGTTGCATATTTGGGTTTTTATTTAACTGGGTAGTGTAAGCAAGAATGGAGCCATTGGGGTGTTGGTACGCTACAAGAGCCTGTGAACCAGCCATCGCTTGCCGGCTAGGATTTAGAGCCCATGATATCCAGTTAGATGTCGATGCTCCAGATTTGCGAAATGCAATATCAGCTGTCAAGTTCGATGGGTGGTAATTCCAGTGAAGAGAACAGCTCAACTGTGGAAGGTCATTGCAAGTGCTGTACGATCGGTTTCCAGAGAAAGTATAGTTTCCGCAAGTTTGAGCCAGAGATGGGACACATAAGGAGATCAATAAAGCGCAAGAAAACAACAGAGTTGTTAAAGACTTATCCATGGTTGGTTGGCTGGTTGCTGCTTATAGAAGCAGGGATTGATGTCAGGGATGAGATGCCTACGGAGGATTTACGACCCTTTTTTCCAAAGGGAAAAGCAAGTTTCAGCCCCTAAATGGAATAACTACTGAAACTGTTTCCTGATGAGGTTCTGGTTTCTGTGGGTGGATTAGAGAGTTGTGAATCCAGAAACTTGAGATTTATAGGATTCCTCTTGTAAGAAGAGAGGAGGCGTCTTTCGAGGAAAAAGTTATCGAGGGAACGTGATATATACAAAACTGCCTAGATTAGCTGTGCGCATAGTTTTCAACAGATGCTTCCTTCCACTATATACAAGTTGACAGAAAAGAAAATCCCATGGAAAGAAAATGATAATAAATGAAATAAATAGAGAAGCTTTTGGGCTAACCTCAAGAAAGTCCAACCTATACAAATAATCTCGACTCAGTTCTTATCTATTTCATCTATCAATGGATTCTCAGTTAAGTTCTTCTGACAGTCTTAGTTAATCAGAATATTATATAATAACTTGAGACTCCTATAATTTTTTTTTTTATAAAATTCTCTGTCACTTGTGTTTTTCTTCTTTTTTTGCCATTAAATAGTTTGATGGTTTATATATATATATATATATATATATATAGAAATTACGTGAATTTCACATTACTACTGATAGTTCTATTAACGCAATGATTGAGAATTCATCGACACATTAACGATTTAAATAATTTAATCGAGATTGTCTCATCTTTCATAGGCCTTGCTGTGAAAGCAAGAAATCATGAGAGCTTTGTCTTGGTCTTAGCCATTTGTCGGGTTGTTTTTTTTTTAGTATTTTTTATTTAAAAATATATTAAGATAATATTTTTATATTTTAAAAAATTATTTTAAATATCGGCATATTAAAATAAATTTAAAAAATACAAAAATAAAAAATATATTTTTTAAATACAAAAATAAATAGTAACTTCAAACCTCTTAAAGTTTCTTCAGTTTTGTTTCTTTCTTGTCCAACTGCTCTCCATGTCACACATATTGCTCCGGACCCAGAACTTTCCAAGAAGTAGCTCATTTTACAAGTAACAGGAAACACTTTTTTATTATTATTATTGGTTACTTATAAGAGTTTGGGATCAAAAAATTTGTTTTTTTTTTTCTCAGATTTAGACCATGTGGTTACTAATATTGATAATCACTAGAGACTTACCTGATCATTAACTTCAGGATCCGTGAGGTTTAATCGAGTTGCGCGTAAGCTGGCTCGAACACTTCCACGTTAATAATAATAAAAAAAACCCTAATTTTTTTTTAAAAAATTCGAGACTGAGAGGTTGATTAAAGGAGAAGTTTACTATTTTAAGAGTTTCATGCAGCCCAAAGCATTTTTGTCTTCAAAATACAACTATTTATGTTATTTTTATGCTATTGTGTTTTCAAACGTATAAAAGAAATTCGGTAAAATTATTCTTATATAATAGGTGAGTTTTCAACATGTTCTTATATCCTTGAGTGAATTTTATCTTTATAAATCTATCAAGTTTATGATCTATACTTTTATTAACTTTTTTCATCCTGATAATTAAATCAATTATGCATATAACTCAATATTATATTGAAAATCGTCATGAACTCTAATAAGAACATGGTAGTCCTATAAAACAAATTATAAAAAAAAAATTATAAAAAAAAGTTACAAAGGACCGCTCTCTTCTCTTCGAAACCCTTCTCTCTCTTCCTTTTTTTTTAGGGTTATTTAGTTTTAAAAACGTTTTTAAAAAATATTTTTTAAAAAAATTAAATAATTTTAAAATTTTTATTTTAAATTAATAATTTTTAGAGTTAATAAATCATTTTGATATGCTGATATCAAAATAATTTTTTTTTAAATATCATTTTAAAAATAATTATATCTACACTTTCAAACACCCCATGGTACATTAAAAAAATATTAAAACTAATCTATAGTGATTGTAAAAACAAATAAAAAATAAAAAAGAGGCGTGTGCCGGGGGGGCCCTCTCTGGACCACAACCTGCAACTAGCTGTCAAACCTGGCCATTTATGTCTCTCTCAGAAAAAAAGATATATATATATATATAAAAAAAGGCGTGTGCCGGGGGCGCTTCTCCGGGGCCACAACTTGCAACTAGCTGTCAACCCTGGCCACTTATGTCGCTCCCAGAAAAAAAGAAATATATATATAAAAAAAGAGGCGTGTGCGGGGCGTGTGCCTGGGGGGCCTTCTCCTGGGCCACAACTTGCAACTGGCTGTCAACCCTGGCCATTGATGTGTTTGCGTGTCGTCTAAAGGAGTGGAAAAGGGGGACCTACGGCAGCAAACCTTCCAAATCCCATCACTGTATTCATTTCCTATTTTGTCCACAACCTCTATAAAATCATTTAATTTCAAATTTCATTTTCAAACAACCCATAATCATATTCATATTCCTGTCTATGTTTTAAAACTATTTAAATAAAAATTATTCATATAATGAGGTGTAATATATATTACATACATAGATATTTTTTTTATTCTAATGTACAAGTGGATATATAGTACATTAGATTAGATTTGTTAATTACGTGTCGAGAATTCTTAAATATTCTTAAAAGGGGTGTTAAGAACATTAATAAAATAATAAAATTTTCACTAGTGGTAGTACAAATCTTGGTTTTTGGTAGTACAAGTTTTTTATTTATCTCATCGTTTGAAAATTTGAACTAACCCATATTTTTAAAAATAATTAATATTTTTTAATATTTTGGATTGTTTTAATGTATTGATATCAATAATAATTTTTAAAAAATAAAAAAAAAATATTATTTTGATATATTTTTGAATGAAAAACACTTTAAAAAATAACCGCAACCACACCCCCAAACAGATCTTATATTGCTAGTATTATGGTAATTGTTTTTTTTAAAAGTATTTTTTTATTTAAAAATATATTAAAATAGTATTTTTTTATTTTTTTAATATTAGTATATCAAAATAATTTGAAAACAAAATAAATATAATTTTAAATAAAATAAATAAATTTTAAATATTTTTAAAACAAAGTGTTAAAAATATAAATAGAACATTCTCACTAGTAGAAGTACAAATCTTGATGTTTGGGAAGTACAAGTTTCTTCTCTGTAGTGAAAAAGTAATAAGAGTACTTTCCTTATCATTGATTATTCCCTTGAAATCCAGAAATGCCGGTGTGTAGAGGGTGTTAAATGCTGTGGTTGACCGTAATTTTACAAGATTTTTAAATTTTAGTTTTTTATTTTAAATTATATTATTGTATATATATTAATATCAAAAATAAATTTTAAAACATAAAATAATATATTATTTTAATATATTACTAAATAAAAAAACATTTAAAAAATCAATAACTATCACTTTCACAGTCATCCCACTGCTTAAGACACGCGCACAACGGCGTAAGCGTGTTGACAGAAGTCTCAACTACTGTATATTTGAATTCCTGTGGGCTTGTCAGGTAACGTGGAATTTGGAATTATGAATAGAATAAAATATATATGTGAATGGAACATTTTGTGAACTTCCGTTTGACCCACCGGATCTCGAAGACTTTCCGGTGACGTCGTATGAGAGACACGGTGCATGCTTGCCGTGTTGGTCCAGCTTAACTGAGCATGAGCATACGACCTCGTCTTTGTGCCATGCTTTCCAGATACATTCGATATTCTAGTATCTACAAAAATTAAAATTAAAATTAAAATTAAAACTAATGTCCATGGCATTTCACTGTAGATTGTATCTTAAAACATTGGACCAATAGTTTTTTTTTTTCTCGTTTTTGTCTTTTTATTTTTTCTCAGTTGCTTAGGTTTTTTTTTTCTTTATTTGATCCTTTAAATTTTAGTTCATTTAAGATTAGGGTTAATGATTTGACTTGGTTAACTTATGAAGAGTTTCTCACAATATTTAAAAAATATTCTAAAATTAAATTAATGTTCAATTTGGCAAAATGAAATTTAATTTTAATAATTAAATATAATTAAAATTGTGAGGATCACAACTAATATTGGAACAAATTCACATACACTATTTTCGGAGGGTTACTGCATCTCTAGGTGTGTTTTTAGCATTTTTAGTCTATAAACAAATTCAATGTTGAACAAATTCACAACCTCCGAGGTCTTTGCATTTTGGTCCAATATTTCATTTTCTTCACGATTTATTTCTTGACCATGAGAGAGGAGAGAACGTATCTGGAAAACATCAAAAAAGAAAACAAGGTTTGTTAGTCCGATTCCAACCTAAAAAACATGAGCAAACTTGGTGTTAAAGTGTTCATCTTTACAAGAGAAGTGCATTTAAAGGTGTTTTCGGTTTCTATATGGCCAGAAAAGTAGATCACAGCGGAGATATAGTTTTTAGCCTATTTTATTTTGTGTTTTTAGACCCTTTTTTTTGTGGTTGATAAATTGGTTTTCAAGGGTTTTAGAGGTGTTTATTAAGTGTTTTTAATTGAAAATTTGTTTAAAATCTCCAACGATTTTACAACCACTTCTATAGTGGTCGAATTCTAGGTAGACAGGCGACAAGTTGTCCACCCCTTAAAAAAAAGTAATAAATTGGCCCAGGCACATGGGCCTACCAAAACCCATGCACCCAAGCTTCTTCATTTTAAGGCCTAGGCCCACACAAGTGGCCTGGCCTTTTTTTGTCCTTCTACTTTTATTAAGGTTACTTTTTTTTTTAATTTGATCCTTTTATATTTATTTGATTTAAAGTTAGGGTTGATGATGTGTCTTGATTAACTTTGTAAATGTTTCTTTTTCCTTTGTTTTTTTTTTTTTTTTGTCAATTTCATTCTTCAACATTGAATTTTTGTTGGTTTTTTATTGACCTTTTTTTTTTCTCAATTTCATCCTTCAATATTTGGTTAATTGAGAATTGAACTTTATAATTTGTTTTGGCTTGCTTTTTTATAGGGTTATCTCTGCCTTAAACAAACGTCTTGATATTAGGTTGGTGCTTGATTTTACGAGCATTTTATTTTTGTTATCATATGGTTAAATAAAAAATAGTCTTAAGAAAATTAAAAAAAAAAACCCAGTGGAGTTCACGACCTAAGCTAAGTGTTTGATGGGTGAACCCGAATTGACCTGAATCGATCCAATATATTATTATCTCAATATTTTTTTAAAAAAAATGAGTTCACTTTAGTCTTTTCTTTTAATTTTCTTACAACTAGAAAACACGTTAACGACTACTGTACATCAACCTATCTAATTATATATAAGCTGAAAGGCATCAGCCTTTCACTGTGTGAATCCACAGTGAAAGGCTAATTTTGCCCTTGGTGTGCAAGGTTAGCTTTAGGGGTATATGGGTCTTTTCCACAAGGCTTATCCGTAATTATGTTAAAGAAGGGTGTTGATTAGTAATTTCACATTTTTTCTACAGTATAATTACCAAATAACCCTTAAAACATATTCCCTTTGGTTCAGGGGCTTTTCGGATTTTTTTTATTTTTTATGTATGTCAATTACTTAAATGTCCTTAAAAAATAAACTCTCCTACTATGGATGCAAAGTCATTTTAGGTTTTTTGTTATGGTTTTATGTGATACCTAATAATACTGATTAGGGTTATACTGCTTTGATAAATGCCTGGGAAGCAAACAATGCAAAAATTATTACTTGGATAAATAATTCTGTTGAGTATTTCATAGGTACGCAGTTGGCAAAGTATAAGACAACGAAGGAAGTTTGGGATCATCTATAAAGGTTATTCACACAATCAAATTTTGCAAAGCATTATTAATTAGAGAATGACATAAGAGCTCTTCACTAGAAAAATATGAGTATTTAGGAGTTTTATTCTACTATAATAGATTTTTGAAATCAATTGGCTCTTACAGAATTGGCAGAATTAAAGGCATGTGGTGCCTATATTGCTTATAGAGAGCAGCAACGATTGATACAATTTTTAACGGCACTTCGCAGTGATTTTAAAGAACTTAGAGGTTCAATTTTGCATCGTTCTCCACTGTCTTCTATTGACTCTGTTGTTAGTGAGTTATTGACTGAAGAAATACGTCTTCAGTTTTATTCTAAAAAGGGAATTCTTTATGCTTCTAATCCTTTGTACTAGTAGTACCCTCTAAGTCATTCTCTAATCATCAAAATAAGCCTTTCACAAGGGTTGCCTTCGACGAGTGCAATTTCTGTAAGCAAAAAGATCATAGAAGGCTTAGTGTCCCAAGTTGAGATAGCAGAATCAAACATAAAAGCCTGACATCCAGTCATAATCTAATGTTCATAGACCATCTCATGGTTATAAACCACCACACCATAATACTGCATCAGTAGTTTCATTAGGTTTTATCACTAATCCCTCTGGTTGAGCAATTTCAGAAGTTTCACTCCTTACAGCCACAAGCAATGTCTGCTTCTTTTTCTGTAAGTCAGTTGCCTCATAATTCCTCATGTATGTCACATTCTGAATGGGTCTTGGATTCTAGTGCTTCACATCATATATCTTTAGATTCTTCATCTTTTACTTATGTGTCCCTTCTGCCCTCTATTCTTGTTATGACTGCTGATGACACTCTTATGCTCTTAGCAAGTGTTGGTTTTGTTGTCACACCTCATTTTTCTCTCCCTAATGTTTATTTTATTCCAAAACTCAAATTGAATCTTGCTTATATTATCCAGTTATGTGATTATGGTGAGTAATTATTTAGTCATTTCTTTTTCTTCTTTTTGTTGTGTACAAGATCTACAATCTCAAAAGCTTATTGGGACAAACTATAGGGAGAAGGGACTATATATTTTAGATGAGTTAAAAGTGTCAGTTGTTGATGCCACTACTCCTATTATGGCATTCTTGTCTAGGTCATGTTTCGTTTTCTCGCTTAAGATTTTTAGCATCCATAGGAGCTTTAGGAAAATTGAAAACTTGTGATATTTCTGATTGTAGTGGATGTAAACTGGCAAAACTTTCCATTTTACCTTTTAATCGAAGTGTTTCTGTTTCTTCTTTCCTATTGATTTGATTTACTTTGATGTATGGGGACATTTTCTTGTTTCTACAAAAGAAGAGTCTTGATATTATGTTTCTTTTATTAGTGATCATGCTCGTTATTATTGAGTTTATTTAATGAAACATTGTTATGAATTCTTTTAGATATACACAGCCTTTCGAGCTCTTGTTAAAACTCAATATTTTGCTGTTATCAAATGTTTTAGGTGTGATTTGGGTAGGGAATATGCCTCTAATAAAATTTATGAGTTGCTTGCCTTAGATGAAACCATTCAGCAAACTTCATATACAGAACTCCTGAGCAAAATTGAGTTACTGAAAGAAAACATAGACATATTGTCGAAACTACTCGTTCTCTCTTGTTGTCTGCTTCTGTTCCTAGTGAGTTTTAGGGAGAAGTTGTTCTTACTGCTGTAAGTTTGATTAATACAATTCCATCTTTTCATATTTTAGGTTTTTCTCTTTTTAAAAAGTTGTATGGGTATGCCCCTAATTATTCTTTCTTTAGAGTTTTTTATTGTACTTGTTTTATTCTTCGTCCTTATGTAAAACATAGTAAGTTGTCATCTCGATATGTTATTTGTGTCTTTCTTGGTTATGGTGAAGGTAAAAAAGGATATTATTGTTTTGATCCAATAACTTAGAAACTTTATGTATCTCGTCATGTTGTATTTCATGAGCATATACCTTTCTTTTCTATTTTATCCATTGCTCATAGCTTGACTAGATTTAATCTTATTTATATAGATCCTTTTTTCTGAGGATTCTGATAATTTATCATCTTGGGTTCCTAATACCTCAAATACCTCTCCTCATGTTCGATCAATTCATCCTCATGTTTATTTTCTATTTCATCTATTACTCATAGCTTGACTAGATTTGATCTTATTCATATAGATCTTTTTTTTCTGAGCATTCTAATAATTTATCATTTTGGGTTCCTAATACCTCAAATACCCCTCCTCATGTTCGATCAATTCATCCTGATTATTTTACATGTATTAACACTTTACTCTCTGCCACACCTAAAGCTTCATTATCCTCTACTGTCTGTTAAGCTCCATCTAAGATTGTGGATCCACCTCAACATCAATCCATACGCATTTCTAAGTTCACAAAGTTACCGGATTTTGCTTATTCTTGTTATTCTTCATCATTTACTTCTATTTTAGTTTTTATTCATTGTCTATTTGAGTCCTCTCCTTATAAAAAAAAAGGCAATTCTTAATCCTTTTTTGCAGCAAGTTATGGATGAGGAACTTTCTACTTTGTATAAGACAAATACTTGAGATTTGATTTCTCTACCTCTTGGTAAGAGTGTTGTTGGTTATCATTGGGTGTATAAGATCAAGATTAATTCTAATAAGTCTATTGAGCGATACAAAGTTAGGTTGGTTATAAAAGTATACTCTCAACAATATGATATAGATTATGAGGAAACATTTATCTTATTGCAAAAATAACTACTATTCGTACTCTTATTATAATAGCTTCGGTTCGTCAGTGGCATATCTCTCAACTTGATATTAAAAATATCTTTTTGAATGGAGATCTTTAAGAAGAAGTTTATATGATGCCCTTTCCTAGTGTTTCACATAACTCTAGGTATGTTTGTAAACTCAAGAAAGCGTTATATGGTCTCAAACAAGCACCTCGTGCTTAGTTTGAGAAATTTTATATTGTGATCTTTTCTCTTGGATTTGTTTTTAGTAGTCATGATTCTGCTCTTTTTGTTAAGTGCACTGATGCAGGTCATATCATTCTGTCTTTATATGTTGATGACATGATTATTACCGATGATGACATTGATGATATTTCAGTTTTGAAGACAGAGTTAGCTAGACAGTTTGAAATGAAGGATTTGAGTTATCTATGATATTTCTTGGGTACTAAAATAGCCTACTCACCCAGAGGTTACCTTCTTTCTCAATCGAAATATGTTACAGATATTCTTGAGCGGGCTAGACTTACTAATAATAAAACTGTAAATACTCCCATTAAGGTTAACACAAGGTATTCTTCTTTTAATGGTTTATTTTTGATGGATCCTACTTTATACCGTATTATTGTTAGGAGCCTGGTATATCTCACTATTACTCGTTCATATATTGCATATGTTGTTCATGTTATTAGTCAGTTTGTTAATTCTCCTATTACCATTTATTTGGCAGTTGTTCTTTGTATTTTGTGATATCTTCGGGTACAGTTTTTTAGAGTCTTTTACTTCCATCCACCTTTTTCTTGGAGCTACATGCATAATCTGATGTTGATCATGATAGAGATCCCACAGATCGCAAGTTTGTTACTAGTTTCTGTATCTTTTTAGGTGATTCTCTTATTTCTTGGAACAAGAAATAATTTATTGTTTCTCAATCTTCAACTGAAGCAGAATATCATGTTATGACATCTATTACTAAAGAGATTGTTTGGTTACGTTGATTACTTGTAGATACGAGAGTCTCCCTTTCTCATCCTACTCCTATGTATTGTGACAACCAGAGTTCTATTCAGATTGCTTACAAGTTATTTTTTTCATGAACAAATTAAGCACATTGAGATCGATTGTCATCTTACTCGTCATCATCTAAGCATGATACCATTACTTTACCTTTTGTTTCTTCTTCTTTGCAGATTACAGATTTTTTTACCAAGTCGTATTTTATTTCCCGTTTTCGTTTTCTAGTTAGCAAACTTTCAAAGTTTGTAGCTGTCGTATCGTAAGTTTGAGCGGAAATATGTCAAGAAATATATTTTATTTTTATTTATTTATCAATGGTAGAATAATATTTTTATTTTAACATATATATAATTTCTTTGTTTTTAGTTTAACATAATTTTTTCAGAATAAAGTGATCATGCAATATCAATAAAATTCTAAAACCTTAAAATCATTCCCTCTTATATTTATATTTTTCTTTGTTTAATTTGGATTGTTTAACAACAACTACTTATTTTAGTTTTTTAGTCGTGAGAGACTGCCATTTCAAAGGCCGGTACAGTTCCTGAAAATAATGTGGTGAATAAAAAGTGTTGTCGCCGACAAGTACATTTCTTCTAGTAATAAATTCATGATGGCATTTGTTAAAACTACGGCATGAATGTCTTGCGCCACATCATATTTGGATATAATTTGTCAAAAATCAAAAATATCTATTTAAAAGTTAAGTTACCAGAAAAGGTACCTTATCCTTCATTATTTAATTTTAATTATAGAAAAAAAGGATCGGAAGGATTTGAATTATTAACCTTTAATCAATAAAGCTTTAATGTTATATTAAACAATTATTTTAATTCAAAAACTTAAATGATTATTATTATACTTTACTCAGTGTGACTACAAATGTGAACATTTGTTTTTAAAAATTAATGGTAGAATAAGGAATGTGTTATCGTGAAAAAAACTTTTATCCAAAAATAAAAACACAGGTATATTTAATGAATTTGTTTATAAAAATCAATTTGCAATAGAAATCGATATATATATATATAATTTATTGAATAAAATAACAAAAAAAAATGCTATGCAAGACTGCATATATTAATAATATTATAAGAAAATATTTAATCTATGTAAAATATATAAAACATTACAGATGAATCATACTAACCTCACTTATAAAAAAATATATTAAAAAATAAAAATTAAAAAAAAAAGAATGAAGCTAGGCATTGTGGCCCACTAAGAAAGGGCTTATGGGCGAGCCTGCAAGTTCAAGCCCTAGCATGCAGGCCTTTATTTTTTAAGTTAACGGGGGCGGATGTCGTCCACCTCATGCTTTGACAAAAAAATAAAATTACACAACACGTCCTCAGTATTGGCAAACAACGCGTCATATATAATTTCCCAGATTCTGGTTATTGTGGTGGCCGAAAAAACAAGGTTCTTTTTTCTTCATTGAACAACCTATTTTTATCCAAAACACTTAGGAAACATCATTAGAACCTTTTTAAACCAATCTATGGCCTTAAAAACCACAAAAACAAAATCACCACAAAACATAAAATCTTCCTGAGCTCATATATGTTTTAAGGCTCTTTCAAAGTAAAAAAAAAAAAACCACTTAATCTTAACTCCTCGTATCATATGGAACCATTTGATAAAAAAATTGATGGTTTTAGTGGGTGAAATCATCTCCAACAGAAACTCTCTCTTTACACCAGAATCTAGTGACCCCGTCTCTCTCCTCCACCAAAAAAAGATTGAAAAAAAAGAAAAATAAAATTTGGTATCAAAATTAAATTTTTTAAAATTAGAGGGACCGGTTACCTAATATCTATAAAAGATATGGGACTTAAATGAATTTTTTAAACAAAATTCAAATTCACCACCTATTTTACTCACTCTTTTCACTTAAGTCTTATGTCTTTCAATCCAACCCTCCCTTCCAAAACAAAATATGTAATCAGGTGCTGGTTTGAGCTCAAAAGATCTCAATTATACAAAATACAAGTTCGAGGATAAAATTGATTTTTTTATAAAATCACTATTGAAATCCACAGTGATATATAAGAGAATGAATAGTAAAATAATTAAAGTAAAACCTCTATCTTTTTAGTTTATACTATAACTATAATAATAAAGGGAGTTATTGCTAAATTGGATGCATATGTATATTTCCAAGGTCGACAACTTCAAATTAGGCATGGTCAATTGATGAGATGTGTGTCCATACACATAACTGACTCTGCCTAATTTGAAGTTGCCATCCCTAAAAAATAAACATTATGCGTCCACCTTAATAACAACTCCCTTTTGTGTTTGTGTGGTATATATAATTTCAAAATTTTTATTTTTAAAATTTTGGTCCTGAATCCTTTATTTTTTGTGCATGATTGCATCCTTTTGGAGAATTAAAAGACTAACTGGATCAAGTTTGTTAACTAAGAACAAAATTGAAAGACAAATTACCAAAGTATAAATGGCGCCATAAATGGGTGATAGTTTCAAAATTATCACAAAAAAATATTTACTTTAATCTTCAAAATTCACATATTATACACATTCAGTCCCTTAATAGTTTTGCAATTTAATTTTGATATAAAAAATCATTTTTATTATTTTTTAGTACCTAGTTTGAAATAGAAGATAAAGAGATCGCTAAATTCCAGCATTATAGAGAAAAAACGGCGGACACCAATTATGACTAAATGACTCGTGTTGCGATATCAAATATTTAAATTTACATCTGCCTCTCAACTTTTTCAAATACATATCTAGGTGTTAATGGTCCTTGATTTATTTAATTAGATATGTGCATAAACCTTTTGATTTGCACTTAATAGTTTTTATGTAAAAAACATGTTGAAAAATCTTGCATGTTTAATTTTTTTGTTTGAAAAAAATTTTGATCCACACAAAGCGTAAGTGCAATAACTAGTAAAAATTAAAAGATATAGCTAGATCATTGTAGCTTTACTTATAAAACTCATTGGAATAATGTTTTGTTTTGTTGTTTTTCTTCTTTTTGTTTAGTATTTTTTCCAATTTTACCTTTAAACAACCTTTTTTTTTTCCTTTAGTATTAGGTTATTTTAGGAATTGTGCTTTATATTTTTTTTTATTTCCTTTATATTCTATTATATACTGATTTCATAGAATAAGTTTTTTTTCTTGATTTCAACTTTCAATGTTAGATCTATTAAAAGTGTGGTTTCATAATTTTTTTTATTTTCTTCCTATGAATTTATCCTAGTCTCATGACATAGGTCGTGGATTTAACATATTAACTCGAGTTGACTCGAGTCTGGTTTTTTAGGCCACTTTTTCTAATGAATTTTTTGTTCGACTACATCCTTCAATATTGACTTGATTGAAAATTGAGTTTTTTAATTTTTGTTATTTGCTTTTTAAAAAAAAAATTTTATTATTCAATATTAGGTTGTTTGGAAATTGAGCTTCGTAATTTTCTTCAATTTCCTGGGAGATTTTGGTGTGTTTTGAGGCTATTAGATGGTTTATCGAGGTGTTTATGGTATTTTTAGGTGAAAATTGTTTTAAAAAAATAGAATTTTCAACTAAAAAATACCCTCTGCTTTTATGAACACCATAATAATGATTGAAATCTGGAAATAACCCAGTAAATATGTTATTTGTTACCGTAGACAACATATTATTTCTTTTTTTATTATTATTATTTTTAATTTTATCATTTAATATTAAATTTTAAATTTTAAATTTTATCTTTTGATACTGAGTTGATTATAAATTAGTTTTTATATTTTTTTATTATATAATAAATAAATAAAATTAATTCAATTCAGTGGAGGCTTAACTTGACACTTTTTTTTTTCCTTGATTTATATTTTTTTGGACCTGCTGGACAGATCACGTCAGACCAAGTTCGAAGGATGAAAACTCATGCAAATTAAATTAGAATAAAGTAACTGAGAACATGAATTATATATAAATTAAGGGTGTCGCTTCATGCCAGCCAAACTTGCACTCCGCATCTTTGTATCTTTTTTCCTTATGCTAAGAACCTGTAAAACAAGAGGAAAGCAGGCCAACAGGAAGGAAGGGAAGCCAATGGTTTTTCAGAGTGGGGTGACCACTTCTAGATCGCCTGATTTTTAAATTAGCCGCCGCCGCCGCCACGAGGAGGAGGAGCTGGCTAAGCTTGGATGCCATTAATCAAAGCATTCTTATTATAAAACTCCACAAGTGGTGTAATTAACCTTTCTAGAGGAATGCCATCGTTTAAACCATTTCCTTGTATTTGCCTTGAAACAATTCATTTTCGCCAAAGCTTTCCAAATGAGAAAAGTTCAGACTTCAGACCAATTATTCACTCCAGTTCCACAAAATGAATCCCAGATTAAAGGAACTCGACCAAATTGACGGTCTATATTTTGAGGCACTGGATGTTTTCGTAGTTTAAAAATATTTTTGATAAGAAATAGTTTTATTTTTCTTTAATTTCATTTTTTTTAATGTTTTTATATCATTTTAATATTTTGATATCAAAAATAAATTTAAAAAAATAAAAAAATATTATTCTTGTATATTTCCAAGAATCCATTGCTGCAATGTCAAATGACTGCAATGTCAAATGGGATAAGCCAAGCCCCGGATACTTGATCAATGTGGTTAATTTGACTCCGCCGTTGGTGAAAAAATTACCTGCCTGGCTATTGGAGAATTTCAAACATGCCACACCTACTTTTTCGGCGCCTCCAAGTGACTTAACCTTTCCAGCCATTACATTTTCTTGACAGAAAATAACATCTGACGACTTTGCTCCTCCATGCGCAGACGTTAACGGGAACACAAAACTCCTCAATCAAACCTACTCTCTTAGTTTCTTCCTACCCTCTACCCTTCTAACTTGGCAAAGCGAAGAACGAGTTTCAATAATGGGAAGGAATTTTTTTCTGCAAGGATATATGATCCATTCAGGATAATCTAGAAGTTTGTAATGTTCCTGTCTTGTACATATTATCACCACTCAGCAACAAGTTTCCTGTCTATTTCTGGTCTGTTTATCAGAAAGGGTCCACTTTTATAGGCTAGGTCTTGTTGAATTAGTACTAACCATTAATTAGGTTGGAAATCGGACTGTTGCAGAACAGACGCAAGGAAATATTGTCATGCAAGAAGAAATAAAACTTGCATGACTCTAACCCTGATTTCTTTAGTCTTCTCAAGATTTGTGTGTTGTTCAGAAACAACATACGTAACCTGTCAACAACTCTTGACTTAAACTTCTCCAGCTTTACTTATAAATTGGATCACAGCCAGACTCATTCCAGCCAACCAATTAAGGCTCTTGTAATCCATAACAATCCACCTCCTGAAAATACTTGTTCTGAACTTCCGACTGTATCTTCTTCTCGCTGACTGCATCTCAGCCACTGGTGCAATTTTAGACCACTAGATTCATACTAGAGGGTCACTGCCTAGAACCGAAAGGGTGGATAGTTCGCGGATCGTCTGCAAGAAAACACAAACCCAGCTTGCCAAACTGGATTTCCTTCTTCTTAACTTTTCTGTGAAATATCTGTGAGACCACAGTACAATTAGAAATTGTGAAATCCTCTTCCCTTGAAATTAATTATAAACCTCAACACAAGAGTCTTTGGACATTCAACATCTTCATGGCTATTACCTCAACACCTGCATTGTTTATTAGCATACTTCTCTCCTTAGTCCTCATTTCTTCTGCTCAATCATGCTCAAAATACACCTTTCCAGGTAATCAAGCATTCAATTCTTGCATCGACCTCCCTTTCCTACAGGCCAATCTCCATTGGAACTACATTCCATCCACCAGAACTGTTCACATAGCATATAGAGCCAACCAAACTTCTACAGGATGGATTGCATGGGCAATCAATCCAAATGGTGCAGGCATGGTTGGATCACAAGCTCTTGTTGCCTTTCATAATTCTAATGGGAGCTTGACTGCCTATCCAACCCCAATAACTAGTTATACCACATCAATGCGACCAGGAGCTCTCAGCTTTCACGTGTCAAACATCTCTGCAACATATGCAGATAATCAGATGAGTATCTTCGCTGTGCTGGGCCCTCTACAAAATGGAACTGCTGTTAATCATGTCTGGCAAGCTGGGAATTCAGTTATAAATGACATCCCTTCGAGTCATGCTACAACAGGACCAAATATTCAATCAATGGGGACATTAAATTTTTTTTCAGGATAGAAGAAAATATTGGAGGGGGAAGCTTGAAACACCTGTGTATTCTAGCCTCCCTGTGTTCAACTAGTCCAAGTACATCTGCAGGTTTCCAGATTTAGTCATTTATTCCATCGCACTGTCATTATGAGCACATGTTTTCAGGTCTTCGTCTCTGCATAATAAATAGTGAAATCATGTATCTGGCAAATCCTAGTAGGTTCACTATTCCAAGTATCATGAACGCTTCCGTTTTCCAAGTACTCTACAATTCTCTGAATACTACAAATAGGACATTTAAAATTTTATCCAAGTATCACTTTAGTTTTAAGAAAGAGAGGAAAAAAAAACAGCAAAAGAAAAAAAAATGTTCACACCATTATGATACCTGGGTTACAAAATAAATTTTTATATACATTCCCCCTAAAAGAGGGAAACAAACTTAAGAGATGCATGATAATTTCAATGTCATTGTATAGTCAAAATGAGAGCTCTTAACTTGTCAACACAAAATTACTTACCTAGTTAAAGTTCTACACAGTAGTAATACAATATGACAGTTGGACAATTTTTGAAAACTACTCGTGTGTGGTTACACATGTGTAACCACATTATCAATCAATTTCAGTAATTCCTCACACTTAGGCTGTGTCATTGGTAATTCCAGTGTCACCTGCCAAAATTGTTAGGAAAGAACTTTTAGTAGATATCGTATTGATGTAAAAGATTTAACAGATATAATACACGAAGTGCAAAGATAAGACCCATAGCTTGGGGTAATCACATGGGAGTAGGTTCAAGTCCTGAGATGTCAAAACACTTCATGAAAAAGAGTTAAAATGGTTGGATTATCCTCAATTCTTCTATTCAGAGCCCCCATTTCACTGGGATCGTAAGTGGATGATGGCATTTTTAAGCATAGAGCAGAGGATCTAAGCCAATAGCTACATTAGACTATTCTAAACAATTGGAGAAGGCTATTCTCTTGAAGGTTAGGAAATGCAAGGTCAGTTTTGATAAAATAGTCTACCTTACAATTCAGCAAACAAAGTGCTGTAATCTTCTCATTAGACGTTAGCACGCTGCCTGAAAGAACAAAACCAGGCACCTATTGAATCCAGTTTAGGACAAAGGATGCCTGTTTCAACTTTCAATAAGCATTAACCACCTCATTTAGTTAAATTAAATGGTAAGTTCATGGAATCAACCTATTTTAATTTTTAAATACATTTGACTCCATAGTGTTCACCTATCCTTTTCTTTTGGCATGAAATGAATTGATGAGAAGTTAATCAACTGCACAGGCTGAAGATTAAGCAGCAAACAAAATTATTTGATTTCAGAGTGGTCCACTCCAGACCATCTCATGCTAGATATCAATGACAAGAATGCCCTTGATTACTTCAAGAAATCAAGACTGTGATAGCTTCAACAGCTGCATAAACCAAAGTAAAAAATCTCACCTCTTTGAAGATTTCACTGCGAGAAGTCTCCTGAAAACCCTACACCAGACATGAAGAACTTCTGTCAGCCTAACAGAGACTTGATGAAAGAGCAAGAGCATGAGCATAAATAACAACCGCTAGCCCTTTAAAACCACATACAAGAGTCTGGAATTTGTCCATCTAAATATGGACTGTATACATGCAGAAAACAAAACTTCATGAGCATATTGAGAGAGAGAGAGAGACCAAATTACAAAACATATTAAGAGATGATCCATTTGATTCTCCAATTTTAGCACGGAATACATGGATCCCAAGGTCCCGAACAGCATAGGCCATCATCATCAACACAGATTCCTTCCCGAGTCCTTTTCCACGACTATGCTAGAAAAAGAAAGACCATAAGAAATGAGGATGAAAGAACTGCATAAACAACTAACTCACTTTGCACCCATCAAGAAGAAAGTACAGAGAAGAGTTGAAAGAATGTGTTTTATTTGGAATATTCTAAATTGATTGCCTAATAACATCTCCTGCATAAGATTTACCATTCATTGCCTAATTAATAATAGATAACAACGTGACAACAGGAGCCGGACTTGCCAAGGGTTAAATCTGAGCTATAACATCTTCTCTGGTTCTCAAAGAAAAATGAAATAAGAAAGACAACAAAAAAGAAAGAAAAGAAAATGTCCTGAGAAGACCTAGCTGTGATACACATGCTATCCCACTTCACTACTCTTGACTTTGCACACTCTAGAGAGATTTTTAAGCATAGTACTCTTCTACTTTTCACAAAGATATAACTGAACCATAAGAAAATCACGAAACTTCTGACTAAATTATAAATTAACTGGGAAATTAAGGTTTATTCCAAAAATTGTGAGAGCTCTCTACTTGACAAAGGTATATTATATTCCAATACATTTTTGCTATTGGTAAATCAAAACGAATTCCATATTTCCTTCATTGCAACTTAAGAATAGTAGATTCAATGGGATGACTGCAGCTACTGTGAAGAAGCAAGAAAAATAATAGAAATACCTCTTTGGTTCAGCTATCATTATCTCGATCTCGGCCACTTGAGGATCATCCACATCATTCATGAATATATTTACATCGCCTACCATAGCTGCAAATGGGTAAACTATTAATCCCTTGAAAAGAAAAACATTTAAAAAAAAAACCATGAAGGAAAACCTTCGACATGAGGATCTCCATGAACAAAACCAGCTTGTATCATTTCCTTATCCAGTACAATAAAAGTCCTTTCTGCAAACAACAATAATCAAAAGAAAGATCACAGTAAATATAGTTATTGAAGCAGAAAAGAGAGAGAGGGAGAGAATACTGAGGGGGTCTTGGGTCCAAGAGAGCTGCATCTGATACTCGTCTTGAAGGGATAAGAGCTCAGAGCCGGTGGCTTGGAGAAGAAAGGGGTCTTGCATCCAGTGGTGATACTTTGGGACGTGGGCCTCCATGTAGGGCACAAGTATCACCTTCTCTCCTTCCAAGCTTACTCCTCTCATTTCCTCACTCTTACTTTGCAGCCCACCACCGATTATGCTTTGCTGCAAATCACACTCTCCTCTTTTTGCTGCCTTACTCTCCATCCCTCCAAGAGATCTCGTGTTCTTGAATACTTGTTAGCAATAAAATTAGGAATTGCAACGAGCAATTACAAAAAGGATTAAATTGTAACCATATATAAAATTACAGGGACCCTGTATGTAATTTTAAAAATAAGGGATCAGCTAGTTGTTTCTCTAAGAACTCAGGGACTGAATAAGCGGTTTTTAAAAATAATTTTTTAAAAATAAAAATATATTATTTTAATATATTTTCAAGTAAAAAGCATTTTGAAAAGCAACCGCAATCATGCATGTATTTTGCTGCACATAATTTCAACCATAATTTTTAACAAACATGTATCTAAATACAACTAACATCAGCTAACCACACTTTTTAAAACTTATTTTTTTCAAACCACAACCATAAAAACTACCTCAAAAACAAACACACTCAATTCACTGCTATTACCTGGGTAAATATCCGGTCCAAAATATTGCACCAATAATTACATCATCATATTTAAGTATTCCAATTTTTTTTTCTCTCGAAATTATACTTTATATTTTTATCAAATTAAAAATTAATTTATCCTTATATATAATATAACACAAATATGCAATTTATCATCGTATATAATATAACATAAATATGCTGAAGATATGTTAATTTCTTTTTTCAATTTTTTCAATATAACATAAATATGCAATTTTCCTAAACAAGAAGGCAGATGCTTAGCTCGAGAATTCATTAAAACTCATGATTCCATTACATGGGATCCAAACACAATGCAAGTTAATTACAAACAGGGAATGGTGTTTAAGAAAGATAAATCACTTTTTATAAATCCCTGTGATGATTGTTCATTCTACGATATGACTAGAGTAAAAATCCAGTTAGATAAATGTAATGTGGGTAATGTTTGGTTACAGTTCTAGAATAAAAAAGATAAAGATAATAAAAATAAAAATAATTTTGGTTGAAAAAAGAGAATCATGAAAATAAAATGATTTTTAGAATTAATTTTTTGTATATCTAAATCAGAAGGTACAAAATGAATGTCTTCAAAGACTAGTTTTTATTTTTTATTCATAAAATATTTTTGTAAAAAACTTTTAATTCTAAAATTGTCCAACTAAAACATGTAAGGATAAAAATTGATATTATTATAGTTTTAAAACCTAACTCGAGAGGTCAATCTAGGACAATACTCTTATCATTGGTCAAGATGGTCAACCTAGGACAAGGCACAAGTCAAGTTGACTATCAACTTAGGTTAATGTAATGATAAAAAATAATTATTATCATGATTTTAAAATTCAACTTTAAGTTTGACCCGAGATAAAGCCCGAGTCATGAGTTGTTTAGGTCATGATTATTTTATTTGAAAAAAAAAAAACATAAACAACATGTGGTTTGTTTGAAAATAATATTAATAGTGGTACTTAAATTCTCGACCTCGTGGCTTGAACTTGCATATTAGCCGACAGACCTATGATAATGAATTGTTATAAAATGATTAAAAAAATATATTAAAGTGTTTCATCGCTCATACCATAAAAAAAAAATCTAGTTCTTTTAGAATGTTTAAGTAATTGAATTAGACATTATCATCTATTTGAAAAATATACATCCTTAAAATGATGGATTGTTTGATCAATGGTAATATTTATACATTAGGAATTGGCCCGTGTTATAATGTGGATCCGTATTTTTCCCCGTAAAAAAAATATTTGGGTGCCACAATCATATTTTAAAGAAAAAAGAGAAATCAAAGACTTGAATTATAGCACCGACTCCATTTAATAAGTTAGTTTTATTTTAATTAAAAGATAAAAAAATATGTAATGATATTAATTGGACAATTAAAAAAAATGATCACGATACCTTGAAAAACAAATATATGGAAACATGAAATTAAAAAAAAAAGGGACAAAAAAATTGAACCAAGTCAACAAATGCTAAAGAACGAAATAGAAGAAAAATAACTAATTAAAGGATCTAAAATAAAAATTAAAAAAATAAGGATGAAAATATAAATAAAAAACAAATTAGAGGGCAGCTAAAGTTTTTTTATTGGAGGGTTAAATTGAAAAAAAAATAACTTAAACAAAAAGAAAAAAAAAATAAAAGAATGAAAAAAAAATTAAAAAAAAAACACACACCATAAACTTGAATTGAAAGATAAGATTAAAAATCAATAAAATTTTATAAACAAATTAAGAATAAAAAATTAAAAATTAAAAAAACAAAGAACAAGTAAAAAACAATATATCAACAAAAGGAAGGGGAAATAAGAATAAAAATGAAAGACGTGGAACTGATTACCATCATAGTTATAAAACCCGACTCGGTCATTGACCCGATAAAGTGACTGGGTAACGGATCTTGTTGGTCAACCCGAGTAAAACACCAAGACACACATTAATATAGTTGTTTTGACATAAAATATCACGTTAACATATATGCTAGCATAATTATCAAGAAAATATCACATTAATACATGTACTAGCATAATTAATTAGCATCAATAGATTAGAATGTGCATTTGTCTTCAAATAAACAAATCTTTAACATAATTTAAAGATGTTAAAAATAAAGATAATAAAATAACAAGTTGTTTTAGAAATAAATAAAGTAACATGAAAATTCAAAAGCATTTGAAGACGAACATCCGGAAGACATTTGCGACATTGTTCCACTTCTCCTTTCGCTCCAGCTATATGTTGCTTGAATCGATTAATGCCTCCACCCGCAAAAACTTTGGCACAATATAAGCACACTAATTTGGTTTTCTTACATCCCACTCTAAGTTCAGGAGCTTCTCTGCAATGACCCCATGCCAAATCTGTTTTTCCTCATATACCAATTGATGATGATATGGAAATTGAAGGTTCAGATGAATGAGCAGTTGAAAGATCACTACTTGGAGTGCTACCATGTTGAGAAGACATTTTAAAAAACTGTAGTAAACCAAATCAATTCTAAATAACTAAGCACCCACATAAATTATACTAAGAATTTAAATATGTAATACTATTTAATTCACAAATCAATTCTTATAATCTATGGCAAGTAATACTATTTAATTCACAAATCAATCAAAAGCTAAGCAATATGATTTGGTTTGACTCCACCCGAACAACCGTTGTGGTAAAGAATGGTTTTTGTTACAAAATACAGTTAAATTCTTGCTGCTACAACAGATCACTTCACAATCTTTGTAGCTACTTTAATTACCTTGGAAATTATTATAGCAGCAATGTTCTCTTAACAGCAATGTTTTATAGTAAGTTATAATACGGAACACTTTTAACTACAACTGCAAGTAAAGGCTTGCCACTTGAATAAAAAGAAAGATCTCAAATCCTCTCGTCTCAGTAAAGAACTAAAGCTAATAGTTAGGAACAATTGCTAAGAGAAATATTATAACAGCAGATAAAGCTAATAGTTAGGGCCTAAAGCTGTCTTCTCAAGATAAATTATTGACAGATAAATTGGAATCTTGGCACCAAGATTGCTAGAATTTTGAGAGGATACACCGAGTGAGAGAAGTTATTTATTTTCATAACAGCAGAGCATACCTTAACTTGTTTTGAGAGAGAAGGCCTCTAAGCAAACCCGACTAGCAAACTGAACCAGAAAAGCAAGCTCCCAACACAACTGGCTGAAGCAAGATAGAAGAAGTCAACAATAAAACCATCATAATATTGTTACTAACCCAAGGGACAAGGGAGATCTGGATGGAGAAAGAGAAATATTCACCTCAATCACGATATTCTCTACTTGTAGAAGCTGGATGGGATCAATTCACCAGTGGTGCCTTTGGATTGATTCACCAGTGATAAATATTAACCTCAATCATGATATTTCTTCTTCTGCTCGAACAAAAATTAGAGCAGAGTTAAATGTTCTTCTGCTCGAACGACTTTTACTGTGAGTAAAGATTAGATGTATGTATATGTTGGGTCTCACTCGGGTTTGCCCGGGTTGACCGGGTCATGGGTCGACCTGCCGGATCGACCGGGTCTGGCCAATTTTTTACATTCACCGGTCTTTTGAGAAACCTGGATCGGTCCAGCCCCCGGGTCGACCCACTAGACCGGTCCGGGTTTTAGAACTATGATTACCATTACTATTCCTAGTTGTGATGATAGGAAATTATTATCTTGAAAAAGATATAAATATTAGGGGTGATCATTTTCGGTTCGGTTCGGTTTTTATTTAAAAAAATAACCAAAATAAAATTTTGAAAAACTGAAAATTTTGAACCGGAATCGGTTCAAACCGACCAGTTTCGGTTCGGTTTTTTAACATAAAAACCGGAAAAACCTATATTCAAACCGACCGGGTTTTTTTAACAATCTTCTCTATAGCTTCTCCAGCTTCCCTCTTGTTCTTCCCTACAAACCCTACAATTTCAAAAGTCCAATTACTCAACAAACAACAAATCTCAAACATGTAATAACTGCAAGCAGATAAAATACAGCAAAGAACCATTCCATTATTCTAAATCCATCTTCAGTAACCATAAAATCGTCTCCACGCATTATAAAATGGTTATGAAAGAAACTAAACGACCAATATAAAAGTTAAACAAAAAACAGACTTTTAAAGTAAAGAGCTCTATATAAACAACATAGCACAGTAACCCATGATGTACAAAGCTTTAATCTTTCTTCTCAGCCTTAGCAGGAATTACATCAGGAGCTGCGTCAACCTTAAAAAAGAAAAAAAAAAGGACCCAAAACCGCGATGAGAGGAAACAAACATTGAAGCCGTGAAGATGAAGATTTGAAGCATACACTAAACCAGTCCTTGGGTTGTTAGATTTGAAGATGAAGATTGAAGCCTTGTTGAAGTTTTGTTAGATGACTAGAAGTCTAGATCTGGCCATAAAGTTTTGTAAAGTGATGGAGAATTAATTTTTTATCAGGTCGAGAGTGAGAGAGGTTTAGATTTGAGAAGAGAGGTTTAGCTTTGAGAAGAGAGGTGAAGAGAGGTTTAGATTTGAGAAGAGAGGTTTAGATTTGGGGGGGGGGGGGGGGGCGGGGCGGCTAGATGCAAGGGAATGCTAGGGTTAAAAGTTTAGAAATGGCTTTTATAGTATTTTTTTTACTGAACCGGTTCGGTTCGGTTCGGTTTTTTCGGTTTCAGGCTTATCAAACCGAAACCGAACCGGTCGGTTTTTTAAAAATTCTTATCGGTTTTTTTCACGGTTCGGTTTTTTCGGTTATTTTTTTTCCGGTTTTCTCGGTTTAATCAGTTTTTCAGTTTTTTTACTCACCCCTAATAAATATCCTTTAACCAAAGGCTTTTATCTTTGATTTAAATGGCATTTAAGTAATTTTACTGGACATTAAAATACATATATATCTAAGGGCATTTTAGTATTCGTACTTTTCATATAAAACAAAACGACCCTATCACCCTTCCGACAGTTACTTGCTCAGACCTGTGAAGTGTAGCAAGCAATTCAAGAATCAAGATTTTTTCACTTATAATGGCTTAGCTTCAAAGCCAAGCAGCAGACTCTAAGGCTCCTGGAGAAAATTATTCAAGAAAATGATAGGAACTCTGTATACCATCCACAAAATGATGGCACACTACAGAGTCGACTCACCATTACGTATCCACTACTCATAAACAAACAAATGCTAGACTCTCTTTTTCTTATATCCACCGAATTATCACTCGAAACTGCCTTTCCTTCAAAGTTAAGCACCGCAGGAAACTCCACAGTAGTGATTCTCATAGTTTATTTTTACTCATCATGATAACGTTCTACCACTCTTTCCTGAAAATAACATCATACACCTAACACACAAGTGTTAACAAAAGAGAGCTTGCTGCTGCCTCGATCCTTCAAGCCTGTGCCATCCCTTTGTCTTGTTCATCATTCTTCCACCGAAATGCCTCTCTTGTTCGCCCTTGTCCTCTTCCTTTTCTCCTTTCATGTTCGAACTGCATTTTCTGCTCATTGCAGCATCACCACACCCACTAAGACCTTTGAAAAATGCATGACACTCCCTACCCAGCAAGCCTCGATAGCTTGGACATTTCATGCCCACAATGCCACCCTAGACCTTGTATTTTCTGGTACCTTCATCTCTCCTTCCGGTTGGGTAGGGTGGGGAATCAATCCTTCCTCTGCTGAAATGACCGGTACTCGTGCTCTGATTGCCTTTCCAGACCCCAATTCAGGTCAGCTAGTCCTTTTACCTTTTATTTTAGACCCAACAGTAAAGCTTCAAAAATCACCACCCCTCTCTCGCCCTCTAGATATCCACCTTCTATCCTCCTCTGCCACCCTCTATGGTGGCAAAATGGCCACTATACACAATGGTGCCGCCATTCAAGTTTATGCCACATTAAAACTTGTACCAAACAAGACCAAAATTCACTTCGTGTGGAACCGTGGACTATACGTTCAAGGTTACTCCCCAGCTATCCATCCGACGACCTCCAATGACCTATCTTCCATTGCCACCATCGATGTCTTGTCTGGTTTCAGTGCTGCCCATAGAGATGATACCAGGACATTAAAGATAGCACATGGAATCTTAAATGCTATCTCATGGGGTGTCTTACTCCCAATTGGAGCTGCGACTGCAAGATATTTGAGGCACATACAAGCACTAGGGCCAACATGGTTTTATGTACATGCAGGGATACAACTTTGTGCTTTTATCATAGGAACTGTAGGGTTTGCCATTGGAATTAGACTTGGGGAATTATCACCGGGAGTGGTTTATGGGCTACACAGGAAGCTTGGTTTCGCAGCATTTTCCTTTGGGGCTTTGCAAACACTAGCACTGTTGTTTAGGCCTAAGACCACTAATAAGTTTAGGAAGTACTGGAAATCTTACCACCATTTTGTAGGGTATGCTTGTGTGGTGCTAGGAGTTGTGAATGTTTTTCAAGGATTTGAAGTAATGGGAGAGAGCAGGTCTTATGCAAAGTTAGGATATTGTCTGTGCCTATCAACATTGATAGGAGTTTGTATAGCTTTGGAAGTGAATTCTTGGGTGGTTTTTTGCAGAAAATCGAAAGAAGAGAAGCTGAGAAGAGAAGGATTGATTAGCTGTGGGTCTGGAAAAGGAAGTGGGATCCATGGTTAAGAAATTAACCTCTGAATTCCATAAAAAAAGAAAAGAAGAAGAAGAAGAAGACTATATATATAGCGATTGGGATTTTGAATGGTGCTTTTTGCAGGCCAAAAATTTGTTCGTTTTTCTTTTTGCGTCATCTAGGTGTACATTAATTATTTTCGAGCCTTTTAAGAATGCTCTGCTCTTGTGTTTTATATTTTTCATCGGTTTATGAAAGAAAATAATTCATTTTTGGTGGTGTTATTCTCACTCCATTTTTTTATTCTTATTTCATCATTTTTATATAATAATTAATATGATATATATATATATATATATATATATTGTGTTTTAAATTCTGAAATTAATTATTCCTATTTATATATACAGAAGTATTAACAATCCAAATTAATTTTTTATTAGTTCAAAACATATTTTATATTACACTTATTCAATCCGAATATGCCTATACATTAATAATTGAAAAACACTAAGGATGCAAATGTCATATAATTCAACTATTTTAATATCATAAAAAGCTAAATAATTCAAGGGGAATTGATAAGAATTGATCAATATTTAGACAGTTTTTTTCTAAGTTTAATTTTTAATAAACAAAATATATAATATAAATATTAAATTAAAGCTTTTAAAATGAGTTTTTAATTGATTTAATTGAAAACAATAAAAAAAACAAATAAATTGTAAAAGATTTTGATCTTTTTTTTTTATTTTCTCTCTTCCCAAACTCCATTAATGTTATATATATATATATATACATATATATATATACATATATATATATATATATATATATATATATATATGAAACAATGACATAAGTGACTCATTTCATTTTATAATTTTTATATGTGACATAATATAATGAAGTAATAACTAGGTCCTTTATTTAATTAACTATGTAAATTAATATATAAAAATCAAAACTCTCATTCTAGCATTTACTATTATACTAGCTGAGGGAACCACGCATCCGTATGGGTTCTTTTTTTTCATGATTCCACCAATCCAAATATCTTTTGTTCATAGTTTTTTTTTTTTAAAAAAAAGGAAAATAAAAGTTTTATAGATTGATTCATGGGCATATTAATTTTTTGAGAAATTGACTAGCAATTGTTTTAAAAAAGAACCAAAACTAATCAAAATATCCTCTGCGATCTCCTTCTTTTCCATGCTAGCCCAAATTATGATAATTCAGATAAGAAATAATTGATTAAAGATAGAGAAAAAAATGCTCTAAAAAAAAAAGGTTTTTCTAATTAATAAGCTTAGAGAAATAAACCACAATAATTGTAAATTAATTGTAATTAATGCTCTAAATAATTGATTAACATTTGATTGGCCTTTAGGACTTTGAAAAGTGAAAAAAATATTTTAACTTTAGGCGTAATAATTGTAAACTCTTGTTAACCACAATATTCCAAAACGATTGAATTATAATTTATAGTGCTTGTATTTTTATTTTTTTTAAGATTTAGTAAGTTATTCCCTCTGTTTTTAAAATCATAAGTTAATTAACCCCTGATCAAAGCTGACTATTATTTAAAAAAAAATCAATTTTAAATGAACTTTGAATTTTAGATAAAATTGGGAATTCTAATTACAAAAATAAAAGATATTTTTTGCAAATAAATAATTTAATTATGATAAAAATAAACATAAAAATAAAGACCAACAAAGGACAAAGTTATAATTAAATATGAAAATATAAGTATCAAATATTAGTTTTTTTTTAAGAAAAAGCAGATGGATTAACTAATTATTTTATTAAGAACACATGGATTATATAATGATTTACTCTTCTAAAATATATTGCAATTAATGTTTCCAAACAAATGTCATTGCATACGAAATCCTTTAAAGCCTTGTTCTCCATTTTCATCTCTACAAGTGTAGCTAGTTTGCCTCTTCTACTTTTTTTTTTTTATTATTATTATTAATATGGATGTCCGGATCAATTTGTGCGTACCTCAAGTACTAATTTTATAAACCCTGAAGTTAACGACCATGTAAACTTCCAGTGATTATTATATTAGCAACTACAAGACTCGAACCTTAAATCATAAGGAGAACAAACCTATTGATCCCAAACTCTTATTACTGGACCATTAAAATTATTAAATGGTTCCTCTTCTATTTTTATTTGTTCTAATGTTAGTCTTATACCATTAAAATTGATGAATCTAGCAAATCAAATATATATTACCATACTGTAATTGTAATTTCTACTCCAAAGAATTGAAACGAATCCATTTTTTCATAGAAGGATTTCAACTGTTTCAATGTCCCTTCCGACATTTATCAAGTTTAATTACCCATCATAAAAAATAATCTAATAATTTTTTACCCCTAATATTTTTCCATTAAAAATAAAATCTTGTTCAGATAGAGAAAGATAACCATCAAGAAAATTTGTTCATAGGTTAGCTAAATCTTTATAGGCCTAAAAAGCTATCATAATAAATAATATGATATTTTTTTTCTTCTAAAAATAGATTTTTCCATTAAAAAAAAACCCTACTTAGATAGGGAAGACAAATATCAAGATAGTTTGTTCATTTGTTCATACATTGGCTAAAAAATAATATTTTTAGGCCTAAAACAGTACCATCATAACAAATAGTGATATTTATTTTTTTTAAAAAAAAGATTTTTCCATTCAAAATATATAAAAAAATACTTAAATAGAGGAAGATAACTATCAGGAAGATAACTATCAAGATAGTTTGTTCGTCCAAGAAAGTTTGTTCATAGGTTGGCTAAAAAATAATCTTTTTAGGCTTAAAACACCATCATAATAAATAATATAATATTTTTTTATTAAAAAAAGAGATTTTTCTATTAAAAAAAAGATAGAGAAAGATAAATATCCATAGTTTGTTCATGGTCGGCTAAAATACAATTTTTTAATGGACCTAAAAATTATTTTACAATAAACCTAATTCCTAACCCAAACTTAGTAAGCATGTGTGTCTTAAGCTTAAATCCTGCTTAACTTAAGGCATCTCCCTTGATCTAATTTTAGCTTTTAAGCTTCTCATTGTATAAGAAATTTTTGTAATTTTTCAATGTGAAATTGAAGGTTTTTAGGTTTATAAAATATGTCAATTAAATGTTTTTTTATATCAATTTATTTTCCAAACACAATTTATTTTAAACGAACTAATGTTCCATATATATAAAAGTATTTTCATTGAAAAATGATTTTCAAAAAAAAAATTAACCTTAGAAGTTATTAATGGCCTTAATTTTAATTTTGCTTCAAATAAATCAATAAACTATTATTTTCTTAAAATAAATTTCTAATATTCACAGTATATGATGGCTAGATAGAAATATCAATGAATTATTCTTAGATGTGGGGGATCTTCAAGATTGGAAAATGTTGTTTTCTTTTCTCATTATATTTCATTTAATTAAGATTTATTTTAATAAAATAATTAAATTTAAATTTATTATATTATTTCATTAAATACCATTTAATTTAATATTTATTTTTGAATAAGATAATATCTTTTTATATATATAATGTTAGAAATCATTTAGTTAATTTTTATATGTTAATCTACTATGCAGAATTTTTTTTGCGTTTGTGCATGGTCATGGGATATTATACCAAAATAAAGTTCAAATCATATTTTCTGTGAATATTATTTTGGATTGTTGTTGCTTTTTTATTTGATGAACTGTGCTTTTTATATATATATATAAAAAAAAAAGGAATATTTTTTGTCTGAAACAATGAAAAATTACATAAATTAAAAAAGATAGTTTTGATGAAAAAGAGGTACATATAATCTTATAAATAGCTAATAAATCACAAGAAAGAGATAATATATATAAAAAATGTTTATTGCTAAATCACAGAAAGTAAATTTAAAAGAAGCAGCAAGAAACTGGGTTTTAAAGAATTTGTTATAATGAAATACTTAAATAGTCATTTTCACCATTCCTACCATTAAAGACCACTGTTTGTACTCAGTATCTCTCAAGATTTGTTTTACTATATTATATTTTATTGGTCCCATGAGTAACAAGTTTCATCGGTTTATTAGAGTGGTTATTTATATATTTTATTTTAATTTTATTTTTTAATATTAAGTTATTGAGTAGTTGAGAATTGAATTTCATAATTTATTTTGATTTAAATTTTATAAGGTTATCCTAGGTATATAACTCATATTTAACAGGTTAACCATAGTTAATTTGATTTATTTTTTTAGTTGAATTTTATTTTAAATTTTATTATTTAATATTGATTTGAGTGAGAATTTAACTTAATAAAAAAAATTATTTGTTTTTTATAAAATTATTATGATATCATGATTGATTGAATGAGAGATTTGATAGGTTAATTTTAATTAATTCAAATTAATATAATATATTATCATTTAGTCATTTTTATCGGTTGATTGGGTTCTCGCTGTTTAATATTCTGTTTCTTGTTTTCTTCTTCTTCTCCAATGAGAGGTACGAGTAATATAGTGTTAAAAGCCAAGGAGAGGGTTTTTCTTCTTCTTGTCACAGCAGCTTGATGCTAAACGTTGCAACCTTTGAAGGAAAGCAAGTTTCTGGAAGAAAATTACATTCGAAAGCATGCATGGCATCATCATAGATGTTAACCTGATGAATTATTTCTAGATTTGTAGATCCTATAACACATAGATAGATTATTTTCTTAAGCCAGAACTGGAGGTTGCATTTATTGGCATCCAATCACCATCGATCCTTGAGATCAAAGCTTCAAGAAAGTCACTCTAGAGGTGACTTCAGCTTTGCTAGAGCATAGCCTTTGGGAAATCCTGCAAAACCCAGTTTATTGTTCTAATTCAAAGGCTGCTGTGGAAGGAATGAGATGTCCTCATCAGGCATGCTCTTCGAAAAGGCAATTGCAGCACTGATTGACTTGCAAATTCATTGTTTCTTCCTCCTCTGCTACAGAAGGCACGTGCATGTGCCATGTATTGTTAGCCCGGAAAGGGTTGCATGTACATTGTTGTTTCTCTGGGCTTCGGTCCCTCCCTGTACAAAAGAGAGAGAGAGAGAGAGACTTCCCAAGTCTTCTGACCAGTACGGCATTCAAATAGAAAGAATGCTCTAATTATGCATTTGCATGTGCAGGGTTGGAATGTTGAATATTTACAGTCTGTAAAAGTTTGAAAAATTGATTGATTGCAAGAAGCATTAGCATCTCCCGAAAGGTCATATCAAAAGCCGTTTCCGATCCCTTTTTTCTTCTTTTCTTGTCCTTTCAACTTTTGGGCCATTAGAAAGTAGAAACAACAATCTCTTTCACACCTCCATAAACTTGGCTCAGATCAGGCGCACCAAAACTGAGCAATTGAGTGTAGAAGGCCAAATGGACCATGGTCTCAGCTGGCTTTGGGGGAAGTTATCATGTGGTCAGCTAGGGAGGCGAGGCAACATGGCACGGAGAGAGAAGGAAGGACTCACCAAGAATAGCTGTCCTGAACGGGGCTTTGATAGCATAAAATTTATGTTAATTATCATCCTTGGACAATATTTTTTTTCTTCTTACAAGCTTAGACATAGGATCTAACATAGAGCCCAGGTATTATATACCGATAATGAACCATTTAGTATTACTATAAATTGGTAAGGAAGACACAGATTTCTTCAGAAACACTCCCATCTCATTATCCAGGCTTAGGTGGCGAAACTGACACCTTACCAACCAAGAAAAAATCAAATACATACATGACAGTTAATTCCTGCCGTATTCATTTCCTGGTAGAAATAGAAAGCATTCGACTAAACAAGAGTGCTTAGCAAGATCAAATGCTTTGCTGATGCACAGGTGAATGAGAAGGTTGGATTGCTTGACAGCCATACTGCATAGGTCAGGAATACGATCTTCGCTTTCGGAGACGCCATAAAACCTCTAAAAGCTGTATGGCCCTTAGACAGAGCATTTGAGGAATAAGTCATTGTTCATTCACAGAGAAGTGGAAAGGATGATCGAACTTAGCGGCACTGGGAAATGGGCAAAGGCCAGTTATAGTCTAAACAGAAAGCCGAAACAAAAAGGGGCTATCCCAGATGAAAATTTATGGATATCGGATGGTACATGCAAGTCAGTGCACTTTGCATGCCATACTGGGAAGCAAGCGAAATAAATCGTGCCCACATGACAGGCTTAGGCATACTGAGGACCAGAATTGTTATCTTAGTAGGTAGGATGCTATGTGCTGTTGAGAAATCTTGAGGGTCCCGTTGCTTAGCACACTGAATGCACTACTGCATCCGCTTGATGGGAAACTTACCAAAACAACGAGATAAACACTAGATATCCAGTCATCAACATTACTTGGTCAGCATATGTGACAATTTACGTGTTAAAAAGAGTTCATTTCAAATACCGAGTTTCAACTCTTTGCATATAGAATATAGCCAAGAAAAAAGAATCATAATATGTGGCAACTTATTCGTGGGGACCCTAGATGGGTATCCCTTAAACGTTTCACACTAGTAAAATCAACAAGAATCTGGGGTACAATCTGCTGAAAAACGATCCCAATCAATGGGAAGTAGGAAGAACAAGACATGGCTGAAAAATCCACAACTTAGCCAGAAATTACAGGGCATAAAAAACTAGGGAGTAAAACAAAAAAAAAAGTCTAAATCTTTTTGTATCGCCAGCCTCACCAGAGATGCATTGATGCAGTTTGACTATATCCCGCAAGCTGATTTTACATCTCAATCAAAGAACAAGAAAAGAAAAACCTAAAATGTAACTCAAAACTCGATCCTTGACACAAAATCCCTTATAACTTCTATCCCTAAATTTAATTCTTCAGAGCAGGCACTCCAGTTAGCTCTAGATAACCAATTTGTTTTAACTGAAATATACTAATGAGAGGATGTGCGAAATTCACAATTCACCTGGTCAACAGAATATCTCCACCTAATATTTCGTGATAACAGAAATGATCCAGCTAGGTAGCAATTCCTGAAACAAATTTGAAGATTATCCATCAAAATCAAAAGGTTGAAGCACCATAAAATCAATTCATCAAAATATATCTCATGTACCACAAATTAAATCGCTATACATTGTTCATACAATTTTCAATTGAAAAATTGCAGGGGAAAAATTAAATTACACAAGAAACCATTGTCCTCAGCATAGATACCAGTGAAGGAAATCAAAGAACTTTGCATTGTACATGCTAATAGTACAAACACTTAGACCACACTCAGCTTCTTAGCTAAAATGGATGGTACAGTACAACTTCAGCAGTTCAATCAACAAAATAAGATCTACAACCACATATTTATTAGATATTTGCAAGTCAATGGTAAAGAGAGATGATCCAAAGTAATGGATAAATGCAAAACTGTATTTCTGTGAGTGGAATGTGCAACCTTTGCAACTGATCACTCACAAATACAAGACGAAGTAATGCAACTTCAATATTAGTGAGCTTGTAATCCAGGAATTACCATTTAGAAAAGAAAAAAAAACCTTGCTTAACTGAACAGTTCATTCTTCAACACATTACCAACTTCCATTTGTCTTCGTTATTCAATTTTCTTATAAGCCCCTGATTGCAGGACTTCCCAAGCCCATCAATCCCAATGTCATAATCTTCCTTGTCTTTTTTTACATCTTACCAATAAGCATGTAAACTCCAATCAATCAACCAATGCCATGCACTCAGAACCAAAAGATGTTCTATTTACACATTTCAATGTCTTACAATTATTTTTTTCATCCACTTAATTTGAGAAACTATCATAGGAGGCCTCCAGAAGGACCAAATGATGACTAAACTTGCAAACGCAGCAAGCAAAATGCAACACATTAATCTGTTATCATTTCTTGCACACATTTGATGCACCCATTTCTCATTCACCAAATGTGTTATGGGAGCATGCTCCTATGCCATTCTATCTCAATCTTTATTTGCATGGCTGGTGGTTGAACTTCTAATTTAAAATACTCATTCAAAACCTGACTGGTCAAAATGTCGACCAGAACAGATCCACAGATGAATACACTTTAGTTCATGAAACAATTGAGTCAAAAGGGGAACCAATTGACACGCCATTCTCTTGCTCACTCGCTCACTGTCTAAGCCAAAATCCATATAGGAAATCAATATAGAAAGGTCCAATTAGACAGAAGATCTCATTATGGTATGTTTCAAGTCAACAAAGCATACAAGAAGATTCGTGCAACAATATAGGCTTTTATTCAGACACAAAGGACAACATGGTAGGAGAGCACATGATAAATCAAGTGAGTTCTCACTTCATCACTCAGTCATAGTGGAGATGTGAATTAACATCCAATCATGATAAACCTATGCTAGAGACCAACACTAAGCTTCCCTTTTATTTTTGACATTGGTTATAAACTAACTTCCAAAGTATAATCCCGCTTTTAAATTTGATAATACAAGGATCGTTGAAAAATTCCACCTAAACAGATCACTGCAAAATGCTAAGAAATACTAGGATATGCCAAGTGCATTACTCCCTCTTTCTCATAGAAAAGAATGTGCACATTTGAAACTGATGTCCTGTCCAGCATGAAACTAATGTCATGAAAGAGTACATTATAGGAAGAAGAATAACTATGCCATCTGTATTCTGTTTACTGACAAAAATTTGCAGGCGCTCCAAAACAGAATGGTGAGTTTTTACAATGGAATGGAGGAAAAACAGTATGTGTGATAGTGCACAAAAATAGTGGAACCTAAAATTCATGGTTTTACATGTTAAAATCAACCACAAAGACAAGGAAGTGGAGAGGCAGAAAAGTGTTTTGTGCTCATCATTTGTGCTTTATTAGTCGAGCAACATCTCTTGACAAGGGGACATTAACATAAATGAATATTAACAAAGTTACTACAGAAAAGAGAAAAATCTAGCCAGGAAAACATCAACTGTCTACATCTCAACAATGGGAATTAGGCAGACTTGCAATAAATATGAATAAATGCACCAGAAATAATGAGCAACTTAATAGCGATTCCTTGATTTTTTAAGGAGAGATCATTTTAGAAATAATAAAAAAAAAAACTAGAGATGGAAACTAAAAAACTATTTTCTGAAAGTAAACACAATCTAAGCTTCCTAGGCTCGTTTTCCAATCAATATATGCACAGATAACATCTTTTTTCACTTTTTTCTATGAAAATAGTGAAGATAAGTTTAGATTGCTCCTCTGAACCTCAAACCAAAAATGTTAATTCATGAAAATAGAAAACAATGTTATTGAACTCTCAGCATTATTAACACTTCATGTTCTGCATGATGGCGAGGGAGTGTCCATGCCAACATTGGGATTAGCCTGTGGTTCCTAATGAACCATCTATAGCAGAAAAAAAAGAATTTGAGACGTGCATAGGGGTGGTACAAGATCATGTTTCTCACAAAACATGGTGGTCAAGCAAATTTCTGCTAATTGGTTTGCTGTATCTTATCTATTGCACAATTGATTCATACATTTGAAACTAAACACTTAAACAATATTCCTTTGAAACTAGACAATTGAACAATATTCCTGTCATAATGTAATAAACAACAAATAATATGGCAGTCAAATGGTTTGGGTTAAAGCAACACTTTCAGTGATAGAAATCAAATATCAACTGACTGTTGCAGGGAGACACCACATCCAGTAAGTGCAAGATGAGGAATCCAAAGTATTACGAACAAAACAAGACAATCTAAGACAGATCCCTGTTTCAAATTGATTTCTTCATGTTTCAAAAATCATAAATGTTCTGGGCAAACCATTTGTAATTATTTCCCATCTGTACATATGCACACAGACATAGAGAAATGACATAGACAAAAAGAAAATGGAGACTAATTGCTTATGCTATTGCTGGTTATAAAGACTCGAGCATACTTGTCTTTCAGAACATTAGGAGCAACCTTAATTATTCAGTATGTAAATTATTTATTAAATTAATATTAAGAAAGAACTTTTAAAGAACCAGAGCAAGCAATTGAATGAATGTACTAGACTAGAAGCTCTTACCTCTATTTGACTGTCTCTTATTAACACTATAACCACCAACATAACCAGGGGAAGTTTTGACTGGAACATCAGAAGTGGCATTGCCAAGACCATAACCAAAGGAAACAGATCCATCTCGCTCAGAATTTGATGACTGCCAAGCGGGGTCCCCATAATCTGAACTACCACCATAAAGGTCAGCAAATGCTCCATCAAAACTACCATTTGATGCAGCATGTGATATTGTTGCGCCCACATTGTTCCCACTGTTTCTTGCATAACTACCTATGCCCAAACCAAAACTATTTTCACCACTTCCATACCCAAAACTCAGATTGCTATTAGAAACATTATTTCCTCCACCTTGAACTGGAAGTGATGAAGAACTCCAATTAGCCCCACTGTTGCCAAAGGTGCTTCCTCCAAGGCTTCCAGTTCCAGATCCCATGTATGCATTTGAACTTGTAGAGTTGGAGTTATGATTTAGCCCCCCATTTCCCCACAAGTTTCTTGTTGCCGAGCTGAAAAATGAAGTATTTCCTCCATTACCTCCATCATATCCTACAGGTCTAGCAAGGCTATTAGAATTACCAATATAGTAAGGATTCATTCCCCGCCCATAGCTGAGATTGCTATTAAAATTTGCATTGCCCCCGTAACTAGGGCTCAATGCTGGCTCAAAATTCATACCCATTCCATAACCAGAACCGAATGGAGGGAAACCACTTCGGACACCAGCAACTGAACTGAATCTGCCATCCATCCTAAGTCCATAGCCTCCAACTGTACCTGGAGTATATCCCTGAGTGTAGCCATTAAGGAAGCTATTAACCCTATTTAGACCATAATTATATCCACCAAGTGGGCTGCGACTAGGACCGGGTGATAACTCTTTGGGAACAGCTCTCTTGACCTCAACCATTTTTCCATTCAGTTCATGAAAAGTCCTCATCAAAACTTTGTCCACTGCCTCCTCAGAATCAAAAGTGATGAACCCAAATCCCCTTGGCCTCTGTGTGTTATGATCATACATCACCACAACATCTATGATGGTCCCAAACTGGTCAAAATAATTCTTAAAATCATTTTCTGTGACTGTGGATGCTAAGCCTCCTACGAAAATCTTTTTTGTACGCCCTGGACCGGGAGAACTGTGGATGCTACCACCACTGTTTCTATTCAGAATATTCTGGTCATCCCTAGGAACAGCCTTTTTTGCCTCAACCTGAGGATGAACACATCAATTAGAAGAACAAGCACAGACAGTGGGAATCTGTCAACACTTGAGACTTAACTTCAGTACATTAAAATCACAAATTTGGAAGATTAGCAAATCTATCACAATCATAATAATAATAATAATAATAATAATAATATATATATATATATATAAAATAAATAAACTGAGAGAAGGCAAGCATTTTCACTTGGCTGAGTTTGATATCTTACTACAGAGGAAGAATTAGAAAATTGGACTCATCACTCTGATACAGAAATGAATTCTCCACTTTGTATGGTGCAGTATATAGTAAAAGTTCTGAACAGCATTATTACATTACACACAAATCTGGAGAGTCACTTTCAAGGTTACCAAAGCTTACCATTCTGCCATCAATGCTGTGTTTTTCCTTAATGACTCTCTCTGCAACAGCTGGGTCAGCAAAAACAACAAAACCAAATCCACGGGCACGCCCTGTGGTGCGATCCTTCATTATAACAGCCTCCACCACCTCCCCAAAAGATCGAAAATAGCCCTTGAGCCGTTCTTCATCGGTGTCCCATGAAATTCCCCCAATGAACAGCTTGCCACTATCAGATTGCATTTTTTTTCCTCTTTAATCTCTACAATACAAAATATTTTTCTTCGTGAATATGAAGCCCAAAACTTCACAAATGCAAATCACACTACTAATAAAATCAGTACAAAAAGGCAAACCTTTTTAGACAATCAAGCACCTGCTTCAATTCAGTAGACGTATTTTACACTGGATCCAATCAACAACAACATAGTTACATACAATTCAATAGCAAATCAAAACCAACAAGGACAGTTAACACTAAGAAGACAATGAATCAAAGTTATCATTATATCTAATAAGAATGCAATTCAAATTTAGGCAATACCTTTATTCGGACAATTAAGAAAAAACACACAACAAAACTCCTATGTTTTCGTTTGACACAAAAGTCAAAAACTTAACAGATCCTTCAACGATCAATCAGCCAACCAATAATCTAGAATCAATCAAACCTGAAAAAAAAAAACCCAGAAACAGAAATTCAATCCTGGAATTCAATAAAGGTCCAAAATTTACAAAGATCCGAATCAAGAAACTCAAAAATCTTACAGAACCCACTGATTAAAGAAAAACCCAGATGGTAAATCTCATCAAAATTGATAATTTAAGATCTGAGAGGAGGCATAATGAGAATATAAATAGAGGGCATGTTCATCCTCCTCTACAATATGCCCTCTTCTTCTTCGTCTTCTAGTTCTTTTAGTTTGTGTTTCAATTTTTTGATCAGCTAATGCAAATTCAGTCACCAAACAAAATTGCAAATTTATTTATACAAACATAAATTCTAGTGAGAGAAAAGGGCTGTTTTGTTTTGGAGAGAGAAAGAGTGAGAGAAAGTTTTGTGGAGTCTGGTGTGAGGAATATATAGGGAGAGGCTCAAAAATGGAAGGAGCTGATTTTCTTTTATTTTCTTTTTCTGTTTTTATATATTTTTTATAAAACAAATTTTGAATTTTTCTGGTTTTATTTACTACTTTTCCTTTGCAGTGAAAGGCAAAAATGGAAACTGAGAGAAGTTTGTGTATTTTTTCCCCCTGATCTGATGAAAGGGAAAGAGATGGAATGCTTCATTGCTTCTTCTTCCTACCCATCATATATACTTAATGGAGATGGATTTGTAAGTACACAACTTTGTGCATCAACATGCATGCATGGGATCTCAGCTCCATTGTTCCTGTGGGCCCATATTACACTTCAACCATAGATTCTTCTGACTTTTGCATATGCCATCAACTTAGAATTTTGATCTATGGCTGTGATCTGTTGATGTATTCAATCAACACTTGTGTGAATATCCCCCTTTTTTTCTTACCTCCTCGAGGTCAAAAAAATTGGAGGTGCTAAACCTTTTTTTGGTAGTATCGATCATTACCTAATTTTAATTTTTTTTTATTGTCTTTTCAATGCTTGTGCAGCACACAACATTAGCTGAACAGTGGTTAGTATTATAATAGAGATTATTTTTTTTAAATAGTTTTTATTTAAAAATATATTAAAATAATTTTTATATTTTTTAAAATTTATTCTTAATATATGCACATCAAAATAATTCAATAATATAAAAAAATTAATTTTTATTGAATGGTATTTGGGCGCATCCCCAACAAATAACCCTTTTCTCAATTGAGTCTTTAATTTGTTTTTTTTTTTAACTAATTAGCTTCTCAATGTACCTCTGAATCCTCAGTTTGATCCTTCCATCTACAAATATGTTTCACATGAGGACCTGGTTGAGAAAAGGCTCGGCCAGATTCGCTGGTGAAAGGATCCAATTGGGAATTCTTGAATGTTTGGAGATCTAATTGGTTAAGAATCTAGATCGGGGATCTAATACAGAAGAAGGTTACATATTAATGAATTTGAAACAATTAAATTTTTACTAGTTTCACCAACCCAACTTGTTTGAAAGTGTGGTTACAGTTATTTTTCAAACTATTTATCATTCAAAATACATTAAAATAATGTTATTTTATTTTTTAAAAATCATTTTTGATATCAACACATCAAAATGATCTGTAAATACCAAAAATATATTAATTTGAAGTAAAGAAAAAAATAAAATTTAAATTTAAATTTTTTAAAAAACACTTTTGAAACGCAAAAACAACAAGCCCTGATTGAAAGTCCTTTTCTCAATAATCCAAAAACAAAATATAATTCACTTAACCATAAAAACGTTGAAGTTACTATTTAAACAATCAGCGTTATTCAATCTCATGTTATTTCAAATGGCAATTTAATGGTAAATCTAATTATCATCCACAGGATACATCTCTTTTCTTTTCTTTTTGTCGAGAATATATCCTTTTTATTGATTGAAATGACTAGAGTCAACCCTTTTTTTTTTTTACCCTCACATAAGAAAAACGATATTGATTTTTTCAATTAATATTCCTATATTGTATGGTTTCCAACACGACATTGTGGGCGAATATTCTAAAAAAAAAAGAGTTTCACTGCGCGCTCGACGTCTGGTAAATATATTGGTAATTTCATATATAGTTGGAGTTTCACCAACTATATATAAATGTTAAGTCCATGCAAATGTGATAAATCATATATATGACATATTTTACTTCGATAAACAATGTTGTCTTCTGTGTTGGACCTTAAAATTCACCAGACATGAAGGGCAAGACGACCAGAGCACTGTAGTTCTGTACGTGTGACACAGGGAGCCAGCCCTTGAACTAAGATTTGGATGGTAGAATGTTTGTGTCGTATTTTGTATTTATCAAATTGCTGGCATATTCCTTGCTGGTGCTCCCCACGAAAGGAACCTTGGTCTCTCCACTAGCTAGCTGGATAAATGCTATTTTCCCGTTGTTTCATCAGAGTATTGCCTCTTGGCAATTATATCCCAGCTAGCTAGGTCATGTGCTGATTCAGCTTTATAGTTTGGCCAATTTAAGGTAAGGTTGTCGCGGTCTCTTCGATTGTAAAGATGTAAGGTGGTTGTTTTCGACGTTTGGATTGACCATCCTGTGGCTTGGATAGCTAGGTTAGTGGGAAACACGGTTGGCCTCCAGCCTGCCACTAGCTGGGATGATGATAATTTGGAGAGAGAGAGAGAGAGAGAGAGAGAGAGATGCATCACATGTAATTGTGTTTTGGCATAAATTAATCTAAAAGGAGGAATGATCGAGGTTTTTTGTTCCCTTGATTGTGATCACCCAATCATCTTCTTCCTCCTGCAGGCTAACTTTTTTCTTCTTTTTTTCTCGATAGATTTTGCTGTAGTCTAATTCAACCCTATATTTCTAGCCCATCCATCCATGCTATAAACCAGCCAGCCTCTCCGTCTCCTGTTGTGTTGAATAAAACCATCTAGCTTCGTTAATTATAAGGATATTGTCCATGGATTAGATTTTGTGTTTAATTACAAGCGCAATTAAATGGATTTGGTTCATAATTTTTATGATTTGGGTCTGGTTATGGCTAGCTTGAAATGCAAATGATTTGTCAGAGTTATAACATTAACTGTAGATGGCTAAATTCTGATAAGCATCGCTGAGGTAGGGGACGACGACCATTTGACAAGCCTTTTTAGTTTCAAGCAGGGGTGGGCAGGATTGTGGGAGTCCAAATATTTTGGTTTGATTTTTTTATATATATTTTAAAGGATATTTTTATATTTTTATATTTTTTTAAAAAAATTGTTTAGGTGTAAAGGATATTTTTATATTTTAACGTGCCCTTTCAGTATTGATAAAAGGCATGATATTCTTTAGATGCATGGTAAATTTTTTAATTCTAGTATGTAAAAGTTTTTTATTCTTTTCACTTATAAACAAACGCTTAATAAAATGATTTAACTATTTTTTTAATCAATTTTTTTTAATGATTGTGTTCAGGGGATTTTTTTATTTTTTTTTGTCTACTCACCATGTGTTTTTGTTATTTTTTAATTGGTTGAGGGTAAAATATTTATTTAATAAACATAAAATATTATTAAAAAAAAATGTTCAGAATTTCCAATGTATAGAGGCGCTCACAACCTTTTGGTGGCGTGTGTAACTCTTTCCAATTATTAAAAACATTCTTTCATCATGTCAAACAAATTTTCACAATGTTTTCTTCTTGGTGGGATGACGTGCGGCTGTGTCAGGGGTGGATTGTCGCGGGTGGGGTTTTTTTTCCTCTTTTCTATCTCTCATTCTCTTTAAAAAAACATGTTGGGCATTCAAAATTTCAGAGTTATCCTCCTAATTATTGATATTTTAACTTTGATCTTTATTCCTTCAATTTTTAATTTTTATTCTTGGTATTTTTATAAAAGTTTTATTTATTTCAAATTCATCCTTCAATTCTAATTTGTGATGTATATTTTTTTCAATTTAGTCTTTATTTTTTTTTATTTCTAATATTTTTTCTTGAAACTTTTGTACAATTTTTATTTGTTTTCAAATTCATCCTTCAATCTTGATTTGTTATGTATATTTTTTTTTCAATTTGGTCCTTATTGTTTTGATTTCTAATATTTTTTCTTGAACCTTTTATATCATTTTTATTTGTTTTCAATTTCATCCTTCAATCTAGATTTATGGTATATTATTTTTTTCAATTTGGTTCTCATTCTTTTAATTTTTTCTTTATTTTATTAAAGTGGTTTTTCTTTTCAATGTTTTCCTCTAATTTATTTTTTATTTTAATTTTTATCTTCATTCTTTTAGTTGCTTTTTTTTTTTTTTGTATAATTTAATTTTTTTTCCTGATTTCATCTTTTAAAACTTGATTAGATAGGGATTGAATTTTGAGGTTTTTCCATGTATGATGTTTTCGGTCTAATGACTCAGGTCAAGGTAAATAGTTAACATGAGTTGATATTTTTTTTACTTATTTTCTTTTTTGATTTCATCGTTCGACATTGATTATTTTTTAAATGGTTTTTTTGGTTTTTATTTTATTTTTTTATTGGGTTATCTAAATCTTATGACCTGGGTTACGAGATTGATAGGTTAACCCGAGTTGACTCATCTCTTATTACCCAAGTTACATGTTTGTCATGCTAACTCGGATTGATTGAGGCAAGTTTTTTTGTTTATTTTTTATCCGATTTTGTCATTCTATATTTATTTGGCTAAAAATTAAACTATATTTTTTTCTTTATGGAAAAAGGTTTTTCTCTCAAATTATCTAGATTGCTCTTTTAAAAATCTTGATTCATCCGTTATCGTTGCCAAATGTTTTTCATGTAATTAAAAAGAATCAACTTATTTGACTCGGTCAGGTCTATAATCTAAATCGTATTTTTTTTTTAACATATTTGTGACATTTAAATATTATTTTTTAAAAAAAATAATGCGGTACAAATCCATGTCCAGTTTTGTACTATTAGTGAAACCTTTAAGCATGCTTGCTATTTTTTAACTAAATATTTATTGCATAAATTAAAAGTTAATAAGAAAAGCTAACATTGATAAATAAAGTTTCTAGTTGATTTCTTTTTTTTTATCTATTTTTTTTCTTCTATTTTGAAATTGAATTCAATAGAAAGGAAATCAAGATTAATGATTTTAGAATTGAGACAATACATTTCTTTTTGTATGTTAAAAAAAAATTAATGAAAAAATAAGTTGATTTTGGAATTGGATGAAATGACAGATCTAAAATATATATTTTAAAAAATATAAGATATCAGATATAAAACTAAAATTCAATTTTTTTATATGGCTTACATAAAAAAATAAAGAAAATATTAAATCAATGGGACCATAAAAGATTAAAGCTTTAGAACTAAGAAGCCAATCAATGTTAAATCTGGAACATGATGAGTACTTGACTCGTAAAATATATACTAATTAATTAATTAATTATTTTTGCATAGGCCCCATGTTTTAAAATGTATCTTTGCATATAAATTTTAGTTTGATATTAAAATTATTAAAAAAAAACTAAATATGTTCTTGAAGTTACTAGGCTATAAAGAGAAGATACTGTGAAATGCAATAGTATTCCATATATTTTAAACTAAATATGCAATAGTATTTAAAATATTATTCAATTTTCTCATATTTTTAATAAGATTATAGTTTTTTTTAGTAATATTAGCAATCATTTCATTAATTATTATATATGAGTTTAATATGTATTTTTTTTTAAATATGATCATGAATATTCAATGAAAATATAATTTATGTTTTGTTATTTTTCTATTATAATTTTCTTAGATTAATTGTTTTTTTCCCTTTAATTGCATTCAAAATATCCACATATGATTTTTAATATTTTTTATTGAAATTTTCTTTTTAGATCACCACAAGTCTTTTTCATTTAAAAAATATTGCTTAAAAAAAAACATGTTTATGTTAAAAAAAGAAAAAGAAATGCATGAATACAGGAATGAAGTTTAGAATAAAGAGATATATTTGTACTTGCATATTCAAATTATTAAAATTGCTGTAAAAAATCATTTTAGCTTCCTTTATTTTTTATTCAAAAACAAGTCATTAATAAAAAAGACATGCTTGGGTCAAACAAAAAAAAATACATTAATAATAAAAGAATAATTTGTCTAGCAAAATATATTTTTCCTCTAGAATATAAATTATTATCTTCCATATTATTATCTATTTTATTTATAAAATAATTACATAAAAATAGATTTTGAAAACTATTTAGTTATAACAAAAGCTAAAAGATAATGGTTTTTTCACAGTGAATTCATTGTAGATATTGTACAGTGATATTTTCATAATTCTAGAGAAAACGACATAATTTTTTTTTCTTGGAATGAGCTATATGGTTTGTCAACCACCAAACTTTTTTTTTGCTGGAAACAGACAATGGCATCCAAACTTATGTCTACCCAGGATGGGATGGAAGGTGAAAGAGAGGAAGTTTAAAAGGCTTGAAAAAAAAGAAGTCTGGAAAGAGATAGGGGAGGGTTATAGAGATAGAAGAGAAGGTTGAGGGAGGCGGAGATTTAGAGAGACATTGAAACGAGTTTTTGTCTTCTTAAACTTGCAAGGGAAGGAGAAAGATCGGGAGAGAGCAAGAAAAAAAAATATGAATGTGTGAAGATCTATTGTGGTGAAATGCATATTATATTGATCAAGCACTTTCTTTTTGAGTCTCTTTTGTTTGGGATTCTCTGGACACTAACCTGGAAACTAATTCTACACGTGAAAGTTAAGATTCTCAAGATGAAATTATGGTATGTTTTGTATATTTATAGGTTGTTGTGTTGAATATAAAATTGGGTTAATTTTTTAAGATTGTCTTGATTGGATTAAAATAGATTATTGAGTTAAATATGGATCTGGGCTGTTTTTTTAAGGTTGTTTTGATGTATGAAAACCTATAGATTTTAATAATTCTTTGTTAGAAGGATTTGATATATTGAGCACAAGGTTTGATCTGTTGAAAGAATTGTTAAGTTCTCTGCTCATGTTTTTACTTATCTCGAGAAAAAGGTTGACCAAAGTTTGGCCCTTCACTGAATTAAGATTTCTCCTACTTTTATTTTATAGTTTGTTGTCATGTATTGCCACTTTAGGGCTGCAATTTTCGTCTTCTTCTTGTAAATGTGCTTTGGTGTTAGGCTAGCTTTCTAATTTTTTCTTGGGTTTTTGTTTGGGTGTTATGTTTTCTGGGTTTGTAGCCAAGTTCCAGATTAAGAGATTCGGACATGTTTTGTGCTTTTTATTCTTTGTCTTTAAGATGATCTTATTATTTCAACCGTGAGAATGGTTTGGTTTTTATTATTGAATTTCTCTTATCAATTCGAACTTTTTTCTTAGGGAATTGATTTTCTTTGATGACTTTTTAAGCAGTTTTATACCCATAAAAAGGGCTTCCAAGGGACAATTTCTCTTATCAATTGTTTGGGTGTTATGTTTTCTGGGTTTGTTGCTTGTAGGGTTCTTTCTGTTGCTTAGAGCAAACAAGTTTGATTACTTCTTTTGCTGTGTTTGCTGAAGCTTTTGTTGTTTCTTCTTTTATTTTTTGTGGACACCATAGCCTCTGTTGTGTTTTTTTCCTCCTCCTTTTTTTAACAGCTATATGTTTTACGTTGCTCTTAGAGAAAGACATCAATTTCTTGGCTTTTTTTTTCTTTCTAAAGCAGCCAAATATTCACCAAAGATTGATTTTATCATGTAATAGAGCATATTTTCATACCAATTATGGATCATTTCTTTGCATGTTTAATTTTTATGTTGTAATTCTACGAAGGTAAACCATGAGCTGATGAGAGAAGATGAAGCTCAGAGATATTGCCACCAGCTTATCAATATAGTGGATCATTGCCACAGCAAGGGTGTTTCTCACAGAGACCTCAAGGTACTCAGAACTTTAATCACCCTATAACTTATAAAATACTATATATTTTGTTCATCGTGACCTTCATTATTCTTTTTTTTTTTTTAATTGGGTGTTCCAGCCATAAAATTTGTTGTTGAATACTTTTGGGAACCTTAGAATTTTAGATTTTGGATTAATTTCATTGTCCCAACAAGTTAGGGCATCAAATCCTCATCTATAAAGCCACGAGAAAGAAGGGACCGAGAGAGAAAGCCATTGAAACTTCTCCATCCACTGGTGGAAGTAGGTGATTTGGGACTTGTCAGGTTTCTCTAAGTGTATGGATTTTACTGCAGATGGTTTAGAGTTTCAATATATTCAAAAATAAGTCTTGTAGTTTGATTTGGTTTTTCACATCTTAAAAGTGAATTGAAATACCTTTTTATTTAATCTATTGTTCTCGAAGGTCTCTATCATGGCAGGGGCATTGCTCGATTCTGTTAGATTGTTCCTTTTGATTTTCCATTTGCACTAAATTCTTTTGTGCAGGCATTCTCTACTGTTTAATTATGGTTTGCCAGGAGATGGAAGTCACGATTCTGACAGTATCCTTGTTCCGGATCCGCATTAGAAATGACAAATAGGGAGTTATTGAAGAGAAAAAACCCTAACCCTAAAATTATTAAAGGATTGAAATTCATATGGGGAAATCAAAATTGAAATCCAATGTAGGAATACGAGAGAAGAGTGATGAACTATGAAAATGAGGTCGTGTGTGTTGGTGGGGTGTGTGTTGGTGAGAGAGAGAGTGGGGGAGTAGGGAGAGAGAGAGTTTGTTATTTTCGTTAATTTCGTTAATTTGTAATATATTATATTTAAGAGAAGCAAAGTAATTTTATTCTATTTGAAATTTTATTCTATTTAAAATTTTAAATTGATTGAGGATATAAAATATAATTTTTTAAATTACAAAAATAAAACAAAAAATAATTAAATTATAGGAGGCTCCATAAAATTTTCCCTTAATTTTTTTTATCATTCGAAAAACCTCACTTCAAATGAGATAATACAACAGTAAAATGAAATATTCAAATTCCACCAATTTTTTTACTTTGAAATTGGAATTGCGAATAGAAAAGTAAAATATTAATGGTGATTAAAAAATTGATTAATAAGACAAATATTATCATCCTACAAAATTAATTTAATTTAAAGTGATTTTTCAGCGAAACTTTTTTACTTTTTCAACTGTGTCATGAAACACAGCCAAGTACTAGAATGTTTGCCTCCACTTAGTTATGTGTCAGATTAATTTTGTTTTAATACAAAAAAAATATAAGACATTGCTGCCTTATGTTTGTTTTTTAAAAAAAATTAATCATGGATTCAAAATTCAATATATATTCAACGAAGTATTTTTAAAATATTAAAATGATAATATATTAAATGAAATTTGTTTTTGAAATATTGAGACACGACATAATGGATCGACATAAGTCAACCTGGGTTAGTCATCCAAACTTATAATTTAGATTATGGGACTGCAATATTTTATAAAAAATAAATCAAAATAAATCTTGAAGCTCAATTCTCAATTAACTCAATATTGAAGGATAAATTGGCAAAAGACAATTTTTAATTAAAAACAAGACACAAAAAAGACTCAAACAAACTCGAATTAACCTGTCAAACCAGTAATTGGGATCATGCACCACACCAGATTTAATAAGTTTGCATCAATGAGATTGTTTTTCATTTAATTAAATGACAATCATGTGTGTATATGAGCCTATCTTTCTTGTATCAAATAATAGTTCAAAAAAAAAAAAGAAATAGGATAGGCATGTGGAAGTGAAATAAAAGAATAAAGTTTTTTAAATAACAAAAAGAGATATTTAAATAACAAAAGGATGAATAGTTTTTTTAAAAATGAAGTTTAAAGGACTAAAAATGCATTAAAAAAAAAACCAAACAAGCGTGGCGTCTGAGACTAAAATACAAAAGCATGCTTATTTTTTAAAAATTAAATAACAAAAGGATTATTTTTAAGTTAAATAATGAAAAAGGACCTTTAAATTAAAAAGATGAAACATTTTTTCTTAAGTTAAAGGGAAAAAATAGATTAAGTAAAATAAAGAAGAACCAATAGGCCAAACGCGTGGGCCCTACTAGCCAAGACCCAATGCGGCTAGGCTTAAGATTTTTTTCAAGTATTTTTATTTTAAATTATAGACGACACGCCATCTGTAACCTAAATTTTGATGACCGCAAAGTTGCTGGAAAATCAGGTCAAGGGTGTTTGACATCTAAAAACTATTTTCAACCATTTTTTGATTCCAAACACCCTAAAGACCTAGTGAACTTGTTTATACTTTCAAATAACTAAAAAATAAATCCAAAAATAAAAAGTTAACTCGAAACCTAAAAATTTCTCAATGTCAGATCTACTTTCTCATGCAATTTCAATGCGAAATAATATCTAATTGAAACTCCTCTCTTCTAGTGGAACCCTTTAATGGTAAGATCAACCGTTTTGGTGGTCGAAATGAGTATCAACCGAGATTCTCTCTTTACAACAGGAATTTAGTGACTCTCTCTCCTCTCTCAAACTAGAGACGAAAAAATAAAAAAAATAAATTTTTAGACCAAATTTGAACTTTTAAAAACTATAAGGACCAGATAATCTCTCAATGAAAAGTAAGAAGACTAAAGTTAACTTTTCATGCTAGCCTTGAAAAAACCACCTAATTTCTCCACTTTCTTCACCATGGTCCCCTTGGTAGCAATTGACCTTCAGTTTGGCCACAAAAGGATCAAATCACAAAAAAATAATAATTTGATGATCAAAATAAAAAAATAATAATTTGACGATAAAAAAAAAACAATTAATTGTGAGATTCCTTGATGAAATGTGAAAGAGGATACAATGCAGTTTGCATATTAAAATCCCTACACCTCTTAGTTTTTTTTGTTAAAGAAATAAAATATTTTCTTGATAAAAAATGTTTTCCACGTACAATTATGTGAAAGACACCCTTTATTATTTCATACCAATTTCACACCCTTTCAAATGTATCTATACTTGAGCATGTTGCCTTATGTAAGTTTTTAAAGTGGTGTTTGATTGTTATTTCAAGATAAAAGAGGTGGAGACATGAAATTTAAAAATATATTTGGTTTGGGAGATGGGGACAAAAATATCTCAGCAATAATTTTTAGCACAAACAAGTTAATATTTTTTAGAAATTATCTTTTAGATATTTCATAATTTTAGTTTCTATTTTTACTTTCAATTCAAATCATTAATTTAAATTAACTTAATTTTCGCTATGATATCTGAAAACTAGTAAGTAAAAAAAGCAAAAATCATGAGAAATATAAATTATTTTATACAATTTAATCATTTGGAACAATTAAATTAAAAAATGAATTAATTAGAGTAAACTATTTTTTGTTAATTGAATAAAATTAATTGACAAAAAAGTGATTTAAATTAAAAAAGTATGGAAGAAATTTTATCATAAAATGAGGGAGTTTTTTTTTATAAAAAAATTATAACTCGTTATCAGGGGATTAAGGTATTTCCATGTGGTGCATTAGTTCTTTTCAAATTGATCAGGACAAATGATGTCGTTTTCAATTTCAAAAGCACGATGAAAAGACTGAAAAGCAAAAATTGAATATTAACATCAAAGGGCAATTTGCTACTTTCAAAAATAGTTTTTTTTGTTATTATCATGGAAGATGAAGGACAATTTCATATCTGGCCAAATACAAAAAATAAAATAAAAATAAAAAACATAGTGAAAAGATCAAGATGCTATTAGAAGTTAAAAAATTAAAATTGATCTCAAGAGGCTTTTTTGTCTTTTCCCAAAAGTTTTTTTTGATATTAACAAATTAAACCAAGGGAAATTTATTATTTGGCTAAATATTAAAATAAAACAAGCAAAAAAGGACAAGAGTACAACACCACATAGGCATGTGGGAGGCGTCATCGCACTTTGAGCGATGCGTGAGCGCTTCCTGACTTACAAAATTGCCCTTTCATCGTGTCTTTGGAAGCTTTGTCTATTTTCTTTTTGTTGGTGCAACACGTGTCACTGATAGTGTTCCAATTTGTTACAGATGAACCTTTCTTTTTTGTATACTTCTTTTTTCTCTCCTCCCCTGAAAATTACAGCTAAACCCTCATTGTTGTTGATATTTCAACTTCAGTCTTTATTCTTTTGATTTCTAATTTTTTGTCTTGACCCTTTTGTAGAAGTTTTATTTGTTTTCAATTTCATTATTCAATCTCAGTTTACCGAATAATATATTCTCCAATTCGGTCATCATTCTTTTGATTTTTAATTTTTTTCTTGGCACTTTTATAAAAGTTTTATTGGTTTTTAATTTTATCATTCAATTCAAATTGATGGTATTATGTTTTTCAATTTGGTCCTCATTATTTTGATCTCTAATGTTTTTCTTGGCACTTTTTTAAAAAATATTATTTTTTTTCAATTTCACCCTTCATTCAAAACATTGGATTTATTTTTTTATGTTAGTTTTGATCCTCATTCTTTTGATTTTTTTGGATCCTGTTACTAAATTGATTTTTCTTTTCAATTTCACCCTTCAATCAAATATAAAATTCATTTTGTTTTTCAATTTTAATCCTCATTCTTTTAATTTCTATTTTTTAATCCTTTTATATAATTCATATTTATTTTTTCAATTTTATCATTCAATATTTGATTAATAGGAAATTGGACTTCATGGTTTTTCCAAATTGGGTGTTTCGAATCTAATGTCCCGGGTCACGTTCTCTATGTTTGATGAGAATCTCACTCTGTAGAATCTAAAGTTAACATGGTTTTTTGTTTAAAAAAGCTTTATAATCCTTTTTATTTTTTTATCAGATTATTTCAATCTTATGATCTAGATTGCGGATTTGACAGGATATCACGGGTTGACTTGGCCTTAATTACCGTGGTTACAAGTTTGTCATTCTAACTTTAGTTGACCAAGAATGATTTTTTTATGTCCTTTTTTTACCCTATTTCATTCTTCTGTATTTAATGGGTTATAAATTAAGTTACATTATTTGTCATCTTTTGAAAAAAATATTTTCCCCATGTTATCCTAATTACTTTTCTTTTTAAATTTGATCATCAATTGTCGTTTTCTATTTTTTTGTCTAATTGAAATAAAACCAGCGCATTTAATCCATTCAGATCTATGACCCGAGTTGCACATTTTTTTTTTTAAAAAAAAACATGTTTGTGGCACCTGAATGTTATTTTTTACGCAAAAAAAATAGTTCAGACTTGCAGCGAAGCGCGGACACCGAGGCTAGTAATATCTACTTGTTTTTTAAAATATGTAAGTTTGACATTAACCCACATTAAGAATAAAATGGATTTTTTATATTTTATTTTATCTTGTACATCATTACTAAGCAAAATTATGTCTCTATCTCCTGTTTTGTATTGTCTTTTTTATCTTTATTATCTCTATTTTATTTTCTCGAGATAATAACCAAATACTATTTTATATTTTTAATGTGTTTATCTTTTCTATCATAAAATATAGTAATAAAATACAAGTGAACGACTTTATCATTCTCTTGTCAACAAACATTCTGTACATACATGCGTCTTCATTGTCGTTAGAAAAATATATTCATGCATCTTCGTTTTATGGTATCATATATGACAATATCATATAAATTAGTAACACAATTAAAACCTGGTTACTTTTGATTATTATTTATAAAAAAAAAGGGTGAGTAAATCAGGAAATTTAGAAATCCAGGCAAAAATGCTCCTTATAAATACTGGCAAACATGCCCTACACTCAATCACAAGCAGCGTCCATATCACCGCTATCTCTACCAGCTTCTTGTTGGATACACTTTCGCATAAAGAAATATGGAAGCCAGGAAGAACCTTTCAGTTTTCGCCATCCTCCTTTTTCTTGTTCTCTTTATCACTTCTGGTAAAATGCTACTTCTACCTTATGTTGTTTTGTTTATCAGTGCTGAGGTAGATAACTGATTATTTGCAGAAAAAAGGATGAAATCAATAAAAACTTATCGACATCCACACATCTAGGGTGCTTAGATATAAACGTGGAAGTGTTGTTTCACAGAGAACCTGCAGACCCATATTTTAAAATTTTGTTATTTTCCATGAAATGCTTGAAAATTAAAAACCTAAATTTATAATACAGTCTGTTACCAAGCGTGCAAGTAATGGACTTAATTACATGAAGGCTATTTATGTAAAGATTATTTCACTGACTTGATTATTTCTTACTACGTGCAGGCAGCGAAAAGATGTTGGCGAATGCTGCTGCCCAATGTGAGAAACCATTGCATGGAGGTGGCTGTCAAAAAGATGAATGCAATAATGGATGTGTGGCCAAGTATGGTGCCGGCTCTTATGGATATTCCAAAAGCCAAATGACACTTGTGTCTGCCGTTACCATTGCTAATTCCTACTCCTAGTAGCAACTTAAGTTTCAGTGTATCTTTCACTATCCATGTCAACTGTGATGAATAAAGATGATAACAAGTTCAAGGAATAACAAGTAATCATTACTCGTTTTCTGTTATTGTGTGCTCTCAGTCTGAGTTTTGACACTAGTTGAATCCAGATTCCAAATAAAAATAGATCCAACCATCTGGTATATACTGAACAAGTTCATCACTGCTACTAGTTGAACATCATGTTCTTTGTGTCCTTAACATTAAAAAGAAATTAGTATTTGCCTCTTAATCTACAAAAGGATAATAATTGTTACTTTCAATTTTATGATCCTTGGCGGTTTCTTCCTAAGGACACGAGGATAAACCATGTGCTACGTAAGGGCTCCATGATAAATGGCTTGTACCCAATGATAAATGGAGTTATTCATAGATTATCATGTCTGTGGATACCAGAGTAAAAGAGATTGGCAGAACATCGACATATTGTAAAAACCAGTTTAACGTTAATGACACATGCCTCTGTTCCTATAAAGTTCTAGACAATGACATTTACCACTGCAATATTCCTTATTAATCGACTGCTTATTCACAATCTTGATCACAATCACCTTACAGGCTTGTTTTTAGGTCTTCTCCATCTTATACGTTTCAGCAAGTTTTTGCTTGTGCATGTTATCCATGTCTTGCACCTTTTGGCAAGTCAAAGTTGGAGTATAAATTAATCCATATGGTGTGTTCTCTTGGGATACTCTAATAATCAGAAAAACATCGATTAATGAACTCGCATTTTCATTAGATCTGATTTACACTCCTTCAAAGTGCGTGCATTTCACATGTCTCTTCAGATTACTGCTTCACAATCTTCTCTTTCGAATTTCAATCTGCAGCTACACATTCCTGCCATTCACCATTTGCATCCTCCATTGACTACTGTTCAAGACTTTAATTCTACTGATCTTGCTCCTAGTTCTACTATGGCTCAATCTCAATCATGTTAAGATCCTTAAACTACTATTCGGGATGCATCAGAATTGCGCTCTTTAGAAATTGAGCCTATCTCACCATTTTTTTTCTTGCAGAACTCCATGCATGATCACATAGACTTAAATGGGCATGCTTAAGACCAAAGCCCTTTTTCTCTTCAAGACACCTAGTACCTGCTTATTTTGTTGTTGATCTTGCAACCAACCATAAGAACAAGGACACTCACTTCTTTTATAAAGCTCTCTACAGATTAAAACAAGCACATTGAGCTTGGTACATGAAGTTCAGCAACTATAATTAGCAAATGCGTTTTCAAATGTCCTCCCCATGATCAATCCTTGTTTTTATCATCGTTAAGGTTTTCTTAATTTTAATTTATTTCGATGGTATCCTTATAACAATAGCTCGAAATCACATATCAGTAAATTTATTTCTCACCTTTCTACCGTATTTCACATGAAGGATCTTGCTGATGTTTATTTCTTTTTAGAACTGCAATTTACTCACAACGAGTCCACCACCACCATCATTCAGACACACTAGTACTGTCTCTTTTCTAGAAATTTAGTCTAGATGGTGTTAAACCTGTGTCTACTCCACTTGCTTCTAGTACTTTGTTGACTGCTAATAATGGTGCCCTCCTATTTTATCCCATGTTTTATCAGTATCATGTTGGTTTTTTATATTATCTTTTCTAAAAAGCAAGACATCGTGTCTAATTACACAGCTGAGGCAGAGTATCGCGTGTTAGCAACAACCACTACTAAACTTATATGGTTCATGCACCTCTTAAGAAAATATTAGGTATTGTATTCTTTCCCCTACATTATATGGCGACAACAGTAATGCTATATGTTCATCGCACTAAGCATATTAAGATCGTTTTTCATTTTTTTTGTGGGAACAAGCAACTCACAGCCCTCTTTCCCTGAAACATATCTCAAGTCCTAACTAAATTGTTGATATTTTTCACAAAATCATTAAGTGTTCCTAGGTTTGTGTTAGGATTACCTTAAACATATAAGCACAATGAAAATAATAATTAAATTTGTTTTGTAGAGTCTCAATAATCCTATTAAATAATCTATGATCATTTAAGGTTTGAATAAAGATTATCTAAAGATCAAAATTTTTTCAGAGATTTAACCAACTTTTTTAAGACTAGGTTATCGTAAATTACAAGTCGTTCAAGTATCCAGCTTCTAATAGTAATTCATACAAACCACTAGTAAAAAATCTTCTAAAATATTTTTTTAAAAGAAGGATCACTATGTTTTTTAGTGCTAACTCTCTTTTCAAGTTTTCAAGAGTTTTTCTTTCGTATGTTCTGTAACTTTGGTAGTTTTTTTCTCTACAAAGAAAATATGAGGTATAACATTTTATTTGTAGAGAAACCTGATAACCTTATTAAAAGCAAGATATCAATTTGTCCCCTGAATAATATCACATATATTTATAAATTTATTCAATCAAGTCTATACTTGATTTTTCTAAGTTTATAATTGTAATCTCATGTAGTAATTAGTTTTTAGTCTTTAATCTCTAAAACTTATTTGCAATCAAGTTACACTTAATTAATTATCTTAATTTAATTTCTGACTAATGATTCTTATATGTGTAACTAATTAGTTTACTAATAAGTTGGACCAAATATAAACCATGATCCTAAATTAAATAGGATTAAATAATTTAATTTATTATCAATTCAATAATTGATTGGTTTATATTTGAAGATAAAGTGCATCGTTTAGCAACGTGTCATGATCTTCTAAATATTAGAAAAGTCATCAGTGGTTAGACTTAACCTTTTAGTGAGCATTTTCTCAGTGTAGTTTATTATTTCTTCATCAAGAATATTTTGATTTAAACATTATAGCATGAAGTGTGTCTACTCTATAAAATCATGTTTGTTCTCAACACTATAGTCATTGGTTATTTGAATAAGCCACTTTTCAATGAAGAAACTGGTTGTTTATGGTGTCAACAGGTTCCATTCAACGAACAGAGTTTAACGGTGATGATTTTTTCTCTAAATATCCCTAAAAAGGAGATCGAGCTCGATTAGGAGATTTTTCATTTGGTTGATTTTTATTTATTTGGTAATTTTGAGGTGTTTTAGGGTTATTAGGTGATGGTTGATTTTTATTTATAGTGTTTTTGAGGTGTTTTTAGATGACAATGGGTTGCAAAAAAGGATTTTCAACAAAAAAAAAAAAAACCATTTCTCATTTCTCTCGCCACCACAGTGGTGGTCGAAATCTAGGTATATAACTCAACGGACGACTCATTGTCTATTCTTTTTTTTTAAAAAAAAAAAAACAGACAACAGATCGTCTACTCCTCACAAAAAAAAAAGTATGGCTCAGGTGCGTTGGGCTATTGAGGCCCGCATATCTAAAGTGGCATTTAAGATTTATTTTTTTTCAAATTCATCATTCTAGTTGTGTTTTTGTTGGGTTTTGTTTTTGTTTTCAACTTTATCATTTGATATTTGATTGATTTTTAACTAATTTTTATATTTTGTTATCATATAATTAAATAATAAAAAATATCATTGAACCTAGTGGATCTATAACCTAAGTAAATCTAATATATCCATATCCCAATATTAAAAAAAAAAGTCATCTTCGGATATTTTTAACAATCAAATCACAGTAACTTTATTTTTTTTGGTGATTTAATTTTTTTTCTTTAGGTATTCTAGCCCTTGAACCCGTCAAGTCAACTAGATCACGTCAAAACAACCTCACACGGTACTATTTGAAACCCGAGTCGTAAATAATAGAGTAAGAAATTTTCAAGTTTTATTTATTAGACTATGTTTATGTTTAATAACAAGGCTAAAAAAAATCTAATTTTTATACTTTTAAATAAACTTTGTTCTAACATGTAGAGTAGCATGGGTAGTAAATAGTAATCTAGGATGTGCTAAGCATATGTACCTTCCTTTTAACTCTTGGGAATCTAGTAACCATCTAATATATATATATATATATATATTTTCCACAGTTGAAACATCAAGAATCACAGAAAATCGAGCACGGAGTTGTTATGAAAAAAAGGAGGGAGTCAAACGAAAGCCAATCCACTAGCAGCCAAAAAAGCTGAATTAAGATGGGTACACGCATGTTTATCACGAGGTTGTAGATGAGATCATCACCGTCATAAATTCTCTTATTACAACTCTCTTATTGATTTCTCAGGGAAAACTAGAGACCTCTCTAAAGATACATTCATTATTCATAGACCTTGTGCTCTGCATCACAGGTACTGACTGGCCAGTTTGCCCTCCTTCACAATGTAATTCTGTGGAGGAAATTCTTCTCCCTTGAAGTATCTGTCAAGCATGTCCTTAACTCCGGCGGCGTATCGCAACTGCGCATTTTCCATTAACGATTCAAGTTGCATTCAGCCAAAGAAGAAATTGAGTGGAGATATTTTAGGGAAAAAAAAGGAGGGAGAGATTTAAGAGCCAAAAGTACCTGTCCATCTATAGTGGTTCCAGAAATATGGGGGGTCATTGCATGGTTCGGCATGTAACGCCATGGATGGTCCTTGGGAGCTGGTTGCGGATTCCAAACATCTCCACTGTAACCTGCAAATCATGTGTCCACGGAATTAGGAACACAGCAAATTGATAGTTCGTGTTATTTTAACTGAGGCCTCGGTATCCTCGTGGCTGCTCCAAGTTTCATATCTACCAGCTAAATAAATTTAGATGGTTGTTTTGTTACCTCCAATCTGTCCACTGGAGCAAGCATCAACAACTGCTTGAGTGTCCATGATTGCTCCTCGGGCATTGTTAACAATAAGAACTCCTTTCTTCATCTTTGCAATCCTTTCTTTGTCAAACATCCCTCTGAAACGAAAAGGGATTGATTTGAATAATATGAAAGAAGCAAGTTAAACAAAATTCTATTGTTAGACGGCATATTTATCAACTACACACACTGTTGCGAAGCTGTCATCCCAGAGCAGGTAGGTTACAATACAATCAACATTCACTCAAATAAAGCTGTATATATACTCGATTCAACAACACTCAGGAAAAGTGCTTTCTGCATCATATAAACATAGCAGGTTTGAGAAATCACAAACCCCTTGAATGGCTATGGAAAACTATACAGGAAAACTTCAATGGTTGATGCATCGTACAAACATGGGTACAATCGGATAGCATGCCTGCCAAACAATTGATGGCTTTTCCAGTATGGTCTTCCGCAGCCATTCAAGAGGTTAGAATCCAGTAAACAGAAGCCAATCAATCAGGAGCCAGTTTTAGTAGCAGAAATGAAATTAAGTATCCTTTATATTTATGCCTGCAAGTTGATCTTGCTGTTCTCTTAGGTCATTTTCAGAAGGGGGAAAGAAGAGGTTTTAAGGACGCAAAAGATCCAAACTTCCATATTTAAATTTCATTGAAAATCATACCTTGTTTTCTCTGTAAGCGGCGTGTTGATGACAACTACGTCACATTTAGAAAGCAATGAATCAAGATCCTCCTCAAACTTTGCCCCTGTCTGTTTCTCCAATTCTGGATCCATCTTAAGTCTGTCATGATACAGTAGGTTGCAATTGAAAGGCTTCAACCTCTGGAGTAAAAGCTTTCCAATGCGTCCAGCACCAACAGTTCCCACTGTCTTTCCTTCAAGATCATAAGCTCTGTAGGCGATAGCTGCCACATTCCACTCCCCATTGATAACTTGATGATATCCAGGTAAGAAATTTCGTACAAGAATAAGGATTCTCATGAGCTCATCTTCTGCAACCGAGACGACATTGCTTCCTGTGACCTCTGCAACAGTTAACCCAGCAGCAGCTGCTGCCTCCAAATCTATATGATCAGAGCCTATTCCAGCAGTGAGAAGCAGTTGCAGATTTTTTGCCCTCTTGATCCTTTCTGCCGTTACATAGGCGGGGTGGAAAGGGGTAGTAATGAGCACATGGAGATCAGGAATATGCTTTTCAAGTTCTGTAACAATTACACGGCAAGGAGATAAAAAAATCAGCAAACTGGCCATACTAATATTCTTGGTAATAGAAGGCTCACATTCTCTAACAATTGTGTTTATAAAAAAAAACTATTTTAGCAGCTATAAAAATTTGAGATTTACAAAGCATAGCAGCTATAAAAATTTGAGAAAAGCATAGCAGCTATAAAAATTTGAGATTTACAAAGCATAGCAGCTATGGTAACAAGTACAGTTAATAAAAAAAGCATATATTCCAATCAACATTACCAACAAATCACAGCAGGGTGGACAAAAGACAGAGACATGCACCACTAAATATAAAAATCAAGCAATTAAAGTTGTAATTAAAGCAACTCAACAGTGATTTTCTTATTCCCAAAAGAGCACACTTTATATCTTGCTCTGCCATTGGTGATCTTATGTTATCTTCTTTTGTTTGGTTCAGTCATATGCTATCTTGACATCTGTTAATGCCATCACTACGGTTAGGCTATAATATTTAACCTAATTAGTTGAGAATCAGGGAACGATTGGATTGATGACTCCGCCTTCCACCAGCCAAATGCTTACTCTCATTGAAAAGAGGGCAGCGCTTAACATCCTATATATTCAAGAATGAAGCTTGAACCAAGAAACTAGATGCTTAACAACACCAGCTTTGTAGGCTTACTTCGGTTTATGTAAAGTCAGACACGTAAAATGAGCGCACACAACGAAATAGTGTACAAAACACACACACACTCACCAGAATCCAGTCCTTCTTTGTCATCAGTGACAATGTACTGGTGGCCTTGTGATTCCAGCCAGTCACGAATGCCCAAAGCTCCTTCCAAGGAACCCACAAAATTAGGATTCAATGAAGCATACTCATTTGCTTTGTAAAACACCCCAACAATTTTTTTGCTTTCTGCCGAAGCCTGTGAACACATGAATGAAACAATGACTTGAATATACGATACATGGCAAAGGCAGAATGGTTTATTTCATTTTTTGTTTGTTTCAATGAAATTACACTGCAAGGAATATTCAATTAGTTTTGATAAGCTGCAAGAACTAAGAATTTTACAAATTGATTTTAAGTTGTTTTTTAACTTTTGACTCAAAGAAAAGTCATAGGTATATTTGTCTTAAATTTAAATCAAAAGAGACATATTCTTCAACTTGTGAAAGCCATTTGCAATTACAATCAAATATTATTCATCTCTTGGAGAAGACACTGATATTGGTTGAGTTACAGTTCGTTGGCTTCATGGCTTATTGTTGACCTGAATAATTAATTAGTGTAAACTAATATCATTAGCAACTCAACAACTGGGACCAAGTTTACAATAAACACATGTTGAACTTTGATCCATCCCCATAAGGTGGTTTGGGATCAATTTTAACCACCTCTTAGGCTTTTAATTTTGACAATTAGCTGCCTAAGTTTCGAAAGAATTTCAAGGCGACTCAGTTAATTAATTGAGTTACATGGTATGGTAACGCGCCATGCTAAGTGGGGTTTAATTATAAGACTTACGAACTTGAAGACTGAATTGAAACATTTCTGAAGTTCAGACACTAGAAACTAGCAAACAGCAAATTATAAAAAATAAGTTTAAAAGAAATTGATTCTATTTTTCCCATAATAAGTAAATATTTAACAGCAATACTGTTGAGTTTTTCCTTGAAAAAAAAAATAAATATAATTTAAGAAATCATAATTAACTCACAGTATTTATTTTTATAATTTTTTATTCTATAGGGTCATATTCGCTCGGCATTAATAAAAAATTTACGAGACTAGGCTACGGTGACAGCGATGAGCATCAAAGACGAGCTGGGACAACGAATGAGAAAGAGTGTTAGGTCACGTGTCCTTGCTAACGAGTGGATAAGTGAGGCGTTACACGTTCGTGTAACGTATAAAATAAATGTTTGAGAATATGTTTATGATTATTTTTTAAAGTGATTAAAAATTAATTTTGATAATCATTTAAAAATATAACAAAAATATTTATTTAAAAAAAATAAAAAAATTTCAAACGCAAAAACGGGAAAAAAAACCCACGACTTGAGAATTAGGTTGGAAGTCGCCCTCTGCTTCACAGATGCATCGTAATAATTCAGTTGGAAAAAAAAGAGGAAAATATATTGATGATCATGATCAATTCTCCTCACAGATGATGGAAAAAGACTCGATCCGACTTGAGACCGTTGAATTGAAGTCAAATTTGTCAAGATTGTTTTAGAAAATAGATGAGGAGATAGAATTGAGTTGCTTACATGGAGAAGCCTAGTTGAGGAGCCAGAACTCACAGATGATGCTGGTGATGAAGACGAGAAAGCGCGAATTGCAGAGGTAGCAGCACGCTTCATGGCCATTGTTATTTTTGTTGTTATTTGAGCTGAAACCTTGAGATGTGAGGGTGAACTGAAGTAGGATGTGTATTATATAGAGGGAGAGAGGTCGGGGATGGGGTCGGGAATGACGTGGCAAACTTTTTCTTCTTCTATACACGGGAAGGGATAATCTCGACTGATTGCTTGATAATAAAACTCAATTCCAACACAACTCCTTCATTTGTTTAAATTTATGAATACATATAGATTTTTTTTATTATGTATTTTGAGGAATGACGTGGCAAACTTTTTCTTGTGTGAAATTTTAAAATTGATAAAAAAACTCAATTCCAACACAACTCTTTGATTGGTTTATATTTATAATATTTGGCTTTCCCTCGTCCCGCCCGAGGGGAGAGAGCGTGGGCCAGCCTTTGCTGTAGATTCCATGCATGTTTTTTGACAAATTGCGTGGCAAACTTTTTCTTCTCAATTGAGATGTTGTTGGAGGAGGTTGATTTTTAAGTTTTTTTTTTTTTTGAAAATATATTAAAATATTTTTTATTATTTTAAAATTTATTTTTAATATTAGTATAATAAAATATTAAAAAAATTAATTTAAAACAAAAAACTAATTTTTCAAAAACACGTGACAAAAAAAACACCATTTCCGCGAGAGGAGGCTGCTTTTCCTCCGATTGCACTTCAACAAATTAAAGTGTGTTTTCTTTAGCTGAGAGTTTTTGTTTTTTTTTTTTATGATTTTTACATTTTGATTGTAAAAGCAAATTATTATTATGTTAATACATCGGGTTGGATTATTATTATTATTATTATTATTATTTGCTTTTACAAATTATACTACAAGGGAACGGTCTTTTACTGCAAAACTTGCATAATTGTAAATCTTGCTAAATCTTTTACTGTGATGAGTACTGTCGTCGTGTTAAATTTGTAATTTTTTTTGTTTTTTTTTAAATAGCATAATAGTACATTTGATCATTTTTTACTGTAGTATTGACAAATATGTACTTTTTGGGTCTGTAGATATTTTTATTATTTTATACATGATTTATTTATTACTATTTTTTTTTTATTTTTTTTGTAATATTATGTTTTTACTTTTTCCTTCTTTTTTCCTTATAATTTTTCTTGGAAAAAATATTATTTTTTTATTTTTTACACTTGGAATATTTATTACTTTACACTTGACTTATTTATACCTTTTTTTTTGTTCTTATCTCAATTCTTTTGTAATTTTTTTTCCTTATATTTTTTTTAAAAAAATTATTATACAAAAACTAAGAAAATTATGTTTCAGCGTAGCGATTACAATATTATTTTATTTTTCTAATACATTAAAAATTAGTTTGAGATCTTACATGTCTTTATTAACACATATAATCTTTACTATATTTTATTATATGTAAGCATCTATTTTTTTTATTCATATTTGTATTTTTTACTCGATGTCAAAAAACACGCAAATAACACCTACACATTAATTCTTTTATGTTAGAAAACAATTTATTTAACCTGCAGTTAGTCGAGTCAAATAGATACATTAAAACTTTTTTATTTTTATATTTATTAGCATAAAGAATTCTTGATTTATTTAATTAAATGCATACATAAGCCTTTTGATTTATAATTAAGATTTTTTTGTAAAAACAAAAACACATTTGAAAAACTTGTATATTTATTTTTTACCAAAAAACATTATCCACCCCGATGTTAAAAACACGTCAATAGTGTATACACAATAATTTTTTGTATTAAAAAAAATTATTCTACTTGTAACGAGGTGAATCAAATAGACATGTTAATATTTTTTTTATTGACACAGAAAATTTTAAATTTATTTAATTAAATATATGTATAGACTTTTTTATTTATAATTATATTTTTTTTATAAAAGAATAACATTTTAAAGATTGTATTTATTTTTTAAAAAAACATTATTTGACCCGCTTTGTCTCCCTGGTCAAATAACTTTTGTGTACGTATAAAAATCGAATCTAGACACTTACAAAGCACTGAAAATGCATTGTAGACACTAGACAGAGACGGTCTAGCATTTTGGAAAAGAAAAGTCTTCAGCCAAGGCCGTCTCAAAATTGGCGTTTCTTTCTAATTTTGGGAATAAACTTCTTATTTATTTATTTATTTTGCTTTGAGGATACATCAAAAAGCATCTATTAACATAAGCCTCAATTTAGTCCCACCTTCTATACCCCTTTCTCAACTTAATCCTAAACCTATAAAATTTATAAACTAGGTTTCAAAACATTCTCAATCAAGCTTTTTTTTTTAATTAATGCCCTTCAATTTCCTTGTCAAAGTTTATTCAAATTGTTGTTGTTTTAGTGCGTTTAGATTGAAAGTGTTTGTATTAATTAATTTTTTTTGTCAATATTTTTTCAAATAACAATCATTTTAGTGTATGAAATATATGTATTAGACATGATAAACTATTGAAAGGAATTGACGAGAGAAAATGGTTGAAGAGGTAAGTATTTTTTAAAGTTGTAAATAAATTACACTAGCGAGTAAATATGTATGGTTTCTCATATCGAGACATGTTCAACATAAGAATATTTTCAAGGAAAATCTTGAGTTCGTGCAAGTTTAAAAATATAATAATAGAATACTAGCATGCATGCTAAATATATATCCAGACTTATAATTGGTATTAATTCAAGTCCTAGTGTGCATGTTAATAATAAAAATATTTATGCTTAAATTAAAACAAAAAAGGATATTTACTTGTTGAAGCGTTTTAAAGTAATAAATCTTTTATTGTTGTTAAGGATGAATCATTTGTCCTTAAAACTTTATTGCTCCTCACTTGTGCAGCTATACTATTTGCAATATGTCTCCCAATATTTCAACAACACAATCTTGATTTAAATACACTTCTAAATAAAATTTTTAAATCAAAGACTATGTAACTCAAATATCTCTCAATAAGTTGAACCTTAGCTCTAGATCTGGAAGGAAAATCAAAGCATAAAAAAAGAAGAAACACACAAAAATATGAAATGAGAAAGAGTGTATAAAAATCTACAAAACATTGTTTTAAGCTTTTCTTTCACCCTCACTTTTTATAATGGATTTTGGAAGCTAAAATGTTAAAGAACTAATCCACAACCTTTTAATTAATCATCATAAATCATAAATTAAATATGAATATAGTGACCATAAATCTGAATATATTTTTTTTGTATAAAATACTTCTAAAAAAGATTGTTAACATTCATGAGCTAGACTAAACAAACAATAGGTTGGAATAAATAGTTCTATCTCTTTTCTCTAACAGTTTGGGTGCTATTTAGACTTGATTTTAACTTTTTAACTATTTATTGAGAAAATTTTATTTATTTATAATGTGGGATAAAGTTTTTTAGTGGATTTTGAATTTCACCAAAATATCCCAACCAAGGTTTATTTGATATTAATTTTTTATTCACTCATAATTTGAGTGAATAAAAAAGTTATTTGTAAAAAGTAATAGTTACAGCGGTTGACATATGTTCTCAGGTGTAAGAAAAGATGAGGTGAAAAAAGCCACATGTTTGCTGGATTGGTTTTATATCTAGGATTTTTAACAATATTATGACCGGGCTACTTTTGGACAAAATTAAGTCTCTATCCGATTTTCATGTTTGCTCAATATATTCATAAAATATAGATATTTAAATAAAAATCAGTGATATTATTATTATTTTTATCATCAAAATTACATAAATATAAATCTTGAAAATAAAAATGTATATCCGCTTCATTACTCTGTAAACACATTTAGCAAGTGTTGTCCGAAAGAAGTATACATATATTGTGGCATTCGAAATGCCTTACTACGTGTCAATGCTACTCCTTTGGGTGGAATTGCAGGTGGCTCTCGAGGGAGGATGATGTACAATTTGGTCCCTTATTTCCTGGTAGAGTTTTAATTTAGTTCTTGGAAAAGGTTAGATTCAAAGCTTATTGTATTCTTAAAATTTCAATCAATTTCTTAAACATTATCCAAACTGAAGTGCCATGAAAGAGTGTGTTTTAGTCCCTTGATTATGATGAGAATTTCATCGTCATAAACAATTTCAATTGTTTTCTAACCCAAGTACGTATCTTTATCCTATAGCACGAAATAACAGCTTTGTTTCTGGGGTAGATTGCCATAGTTTCTGGGGTATAGACATCATCAATGGATATTGGACCTAACTGTCTAGAGGCAAAGAAACATTTTAGTTTATGGAGAGAACTACAATGAGGATTACAGGCTATTATGTTAAATTAAACACCTTATAGCTAACTATCAATCTCTTTAAGAGAATAAAGATAACATATGTAAAGAGATTCCTCTAACTATATAGCAACGTCCAGACATGGGTGCTGTGAAATTAGATATGGACGGAAACGGAAGCTCTCTTGGAACCCAGGCTGAACGGAAGCTCTCTTGGAACCCAGGGTGAATTGGCTCTAGAGGGTCTCATCAAGAATTGTTATGGTAATTGGGTGGTGGGCTTCACGAGTTTTGCAAGTTATGGCTCTAACTAGCTTCCAGAAATTTTAGCCCTAAAGCATGGTTTGCTAGCTTGGAATCGAGGTTTTAGAAAAGTCCTTTATAACTCAGACTCTTTAAAAGTTTTACATCTTGTTCATGATGATGATATCAAGCATCATTGTCTTGGAGTAGTTATTATGGATATTGTCATAACCTAATTTTTGACCATTTTATTTTAATTATTATTATTATTTTATTTACTGAAAAGGATAAAAAAAATGATAATGATGATAAAAAAAAATAATGATAAAAAAACAAGTAAAATGAGATAAATGAAGAATGAATTAAAATTTGGGTTAAGGGCAACATGATTAGAAGTTTTAGGGTTTAATTAAACTTTGAAATTAATCTAATTAAGCTTGGAATTAATTTAATTAATCCAATTAAGGGTTTAATTGGAGAATTGATAAGTTTTGAGACTTAATTGAGCTTGGAATTAATTTAATTAATCCAATCAAGGGTTTAATTGGAGAATTGATAAATTTTTAGACTTAATTAAGCTTGAAATTAATTTAATTCATCCAATCAAGGGTTTAATTGGAGAATTGATAAGTTTTGAGACTTAATTAAGCTTGGAATTAATTTAATTAATCCAATCAGGGGCTTAATTGGAGAATTGATAAGTTTTAGACTTAATTGGACTTTGGATTTAATTAAATTAATGAAATCAGGGACTTAATTGAAGAAATAGCAAAGTTTGGGGTTAATTGGGGATACGATTGCAGCAGATTAAAGTCCAAGGACTAACTTGTAAAAGGCGCCGAAATGCAGGGAAAATTATTGTTTAAAACAGGGGTTTAATTATAAAATTTTCGAAACTTCATGGGTCAAAGTGAAAATGGCCACTGATTATCTCCAAACGGCGTCGTTTTGAGGATGCTGTTCATCTTCTTCTCCTTTAAGCCAGTGACCGTTTCTGCAGTAATGGAGGACGCCGAACGTTGCAGCAGTAATCGTCGTCCGTTGGCTTCAGTAATGGGCACCTTAATGGTGGTCGACCCTCAGCCTGCCGCCCGTTACCACCCGCCGAACTCTATATAAACGGAGGAGCACCGAAAAAACAGGGGTTGGTTAAAAGAGGGAGAGAGAGACGAAAGAAACCGGAAAGAAAAGAAACACAATCAAACCACAGGAACTTTCAGGTTTATCTCCAGAACTCCCATACCAGAAATAGGCTTCCCCTCACCAATACTGATCCAAGAAAAACGAGAGAGGAAACAGGCCGAGAGAGAGTAGAGAGGTGTTCTGAAAACAGGAGGGGACCAAAAAACAGAGAAACAGGGAGAGAGCAAAACGACAGCATTCCTGCTTTGCCTTTGCTCTCAAAACGCAAGTGAAGTACAGAGAAACTGCAAGTGTTGGTCAGCCTAATTATTCGTCTCCAGCTACACACTCCAAACCATCAGGGGGAAACCAGAAAAAAAAACCAGGAGCAGGAGGGAGTGAACCGGCAAGAGAGGGAGAGAAGCAAACAAAACAGAGGAACAAGCAAACACAGACAGAACAGGGACAGGCAGGAAGAAACCAATCAGAGAAAAGCAAGAACAAAGGAGAAGGGAAGAGAAAGGAGCTTAGCCGACGAATCTTTCATCACGTTTTCATCTTCAGAGCTACCAGGTAAGTAAACTTCTTTTTCCCTGCTATTCATTTTAATTCACCGGTTACTGTTTACTTTGAATTTTAATTCACACATTCTAACTCATTTCCTCTATTCTGTTCATGCACGCGTGAAATCACTTCACGCGTGCTTTCTTTGATTTTTGCCCAGCCGGGTCACTGGCTTCAGCCTGTGACCCGGCTAGGCCTGCTGGGTCCAGCCCAGCCACATGGGCTGAGCTGGGCCCAGCCAAAAAATAAAAAAATAGAAAAGTAGAAAAGGTAGAAAAAAAAATAAAAAATGTGTATGCATGAATAAAAATAATGTAAATTTATTGGTTTATTCACTGACACCAGAGTCGGGAATAAAAATACCGGTTTAACTTTATATTATTTTTATTCGGTGTATTTTATTTAGCTAGAAAAATAAAAAAATATGTGCATGTGTAAAAGTCAATTTATTTTTATTTATTTATTCACTGGCGCTAGAGTAGGGAATAAAAAATATTGATCTAATTTTTTTCATAGCTACGAATTTTTACCAACGCCAGAGTTGGAATTATTCGAGCTTGAATATTCACTGGCGCCAGAGTCAGGAATATTATAAACAAATCATCATAGCATAAGCGAATAAATGTTTAGCAATTTAAGACAAAACCAGCAATGCAGTCTGCCTCAGGCAGAACGTTTAAGAGGTGATAATTTCTTCCTTTTTACGTAACCAATCCCGAGCCATAGAATCTATGTTGACCAGTTAGGGTTCCTAGTGACCATAATACTAGGTGGCGACTCCTCAAACAAGACATTTTTCCTAAAAGAACAAGATGCCAGAAATCTGTTCTTTTTCCACAATCGAGAATTATTTTGTGGGCCGCCGGGATGTCGGGTGCGACAGGATGGCGACTCCACTGGGGACCTTAGGATTAAGCTTTGTCTTTTGTCTAATTATTGCTATTTTTTTGTGTTTATTTGTTTATCTTTCCTGCATTTACTGCTTTAGCATGCATTCTTGTTTATGTTGTCATGCATCACTTTGGGAGCACACACTTTGCAAACTAGGATAAGTGGGGGAGTAACGGTACCCCAATGACTTTAGCCTCGGTAAGACTCGTGAAACCATCCAACTCTCGCTTGATTGTTTACTTGGAAGTGGTTGATATGCCAAACTGATATTACTCAGGGCCTCTATCTTCACACTACTTGTAAGCCTCATATCAACCTTTCGAGGACGATCACTGAGCATGCGAGAGACCCTTTGAAACTAGATAATGACCAACCCCTTGATGCACTCAATAATTAGGATCTTCCTACTAGGTTGTCACCCCGTGAAGGGCAAGTTTGCATTTCATACACAATTTTTTTTTTATTATTATCATTTTAATCAACATTTTTGCATAAATTGCATGATTTACATTTAGCAGGTTGAAATATAGGTTCCCCATTGAAACCCGCCTATAACACTCGTTCAAGAAAAAGACAAATGGAAAACGAAGAAAGAGCCCAGTTGGAAGCCCAACATCAAAAAGAGGTGGATAATCTTAAAAAAGAAGTCACAAGGCTTACTAGTCTACTCGAGCAGGCCTTGAGAGATAAATCCGGAAAAGCAACACTTATAGCTCAGCCTGAAGATATGCATGTAACTCATTTCGATCCACAGAATCTGGGGGCAAATAGGGTGTCATCTAAATTTCAACAAGCTATGGATTTCCAGCCAGCATACCCCTCAAGAATTTCGTCTACCATTGATTCTACCGAGAAAGAATCTCAAAGGGGCAAGATGGTGAAAGAAGAGGACTTGGAAAAATGGACTGCCTTAGAAGAAAGGATAAGGGCAGTTGAGGGAGACCATTTGTATGACCTGGTGAAAGCTGTCAATATGTGTTTGGTACCTAACATAGTCATTCCTAAGAAGTTTAGGGTGCCAGAATTCATTAAATATACGGGAACTCAATGCCCTATAACTCATCTCAAAGCATACTGCAATAAAATGGCTGAGGTGGTTGATGATGAGAAATTGCTGATTCATTTCTTCCAAGACAGCTTGAGTGACGCTGCCCTCACTTGGTATATGCGGTTGGACAATACCAAGGTTAAAAAATGGAAGGACTTAGTTGATGCCTTCATGAGGCAATATAAGTTCAATATAGACGTGGGCCTTGATCGTTTAAGCTTGCAAGCTATGGAGAAGAACAACAAGGAGTCCATAAGAGAATACGCCCGGAGATGGAGTGAGGTAGCTGCACAAGTTAATCCTCCCATGTTGGAAAAAGAGATGATCAGTTTATTTTCCAACACCTTTAAAACTCCATACTTTGAATTCTTGGTTAGAAGCTCTGCACAACATTTTACTGACCTGGTTATTATAGCTGAGAGGATTGAACAAGCCATTAGGTTAGGTAAAATTGCTGATCCGACTGAAAAGAACGGTTTCACCGAAAAAGGAAAGGACAATGAAGGGGGTTGCCAAGGCACTTATCATTCCTATAGTTAATTTCTTCGCACCGACTCCCAGATATCAACTATTTTGGAGATAAAGCTATGGTGATAGTAGGTCGAGAATGGTCTGCATGTGACTGCAACTAAGTGTTGAAAAGATGCCTTTGTCGAGGAGAATGAATGGTTAAAAGATTCCAGAAATTCCAATCAATGATCACTAAATGTTTAGCCCCTTTTATGTGTTATCATGCCAGTATTCATGTTGGCATAAGTTCTTTGTTGTTTCTTTTCCAAAGCTTCAATGAAATAATGAGTTTCTCATTCAATCATGTTTACGACCAATCATTATTAAGAGAGTTTTGTTATAAGAACTCACGAATACACCTTTGAAGCCTTGCGTGATCTCATATATGCAATTCATCTCTTGTACCAAAATCCATTTCCCTATTGGAGTTTTGAAAAAAATTGATCTGGTATTTTGATTTCAAAAATAATTTGATGTTCATTCAAAAATGATATTTTTCACATTCTAATTGTAGAATGACAAGTGAATCAAGCAACTCCATCATTGAGGTGATTAACTTATAAACCAAAAAAAAATATTGTGAAAAAGAAAAAAGAAATAAACACCCTTACCCCATGACTCTTGAATCATGTGTTTTTAAATGTATGAATAATGGTATGTAGTGAACTCGTTGCTCATGACCCATGAAATGCATCTTTGCAAAGACCAAACCAACACACTGGATGAGGTCAAAGTTTATTGATCTTAACTGCTTGCGCTTGAAATGAGGAAAGGCCATCTTTGTTATTCCTTTCACGTTCTGAAATAAGTACGTCCCTTGCGATCCCTTTTTGAGCCTGAATAATTTCTTTCATGAAAAAAATCCCGACTAGGATCACACCCCACACTAGGGGGCAAGAGAAAATTTCAATGAGAAAAGACAAAAAGCCGTGAGAAAGCCAAAAAGGCATAAGAGCTCAAGAAACTCAAAATGCTAGGGGGCATGCTCAAATCACTAGAAAAAGTGACATCCAAGATCAAATGAGTATGCCTTAGCAAAGCAATAAAAAAGAAGAAGCAGCAAATCAAATAAGAGCGGCAAAAGAAAATAGGAATGACGTCAAGAGTCAAACTGTTGATAGTGATCCTTAGTCTTTGAAACCCTGAAACACTCTTTGAGCCTTATGAATCCTTTTCTTTCATAGCCAAAAACCACAGCCTACGTTACGTGCCTGTAGAAGTCCTTTCTAATCAAGCAAGCAAGCAACCTAGAACAATAAACAATGCTCTCAAAATGCAAAGAATACTTTTTCATAAGATTAATGACATCAAGAATAAACTACTCATTATTATTCATGCTGATAAAAATGAATGTTCAAAAAGAGACAAGTTTTTTCTCAAATAAAACCTTGAGCTTTTTTTCTCGAGCCCTTCACTTTGAAAACCCATAAAAACAAAAGGTCATCTCATGACGTATTTTCACCGAAGACCTCATTGCCAAACACAAGAGCAAATAATTTCTTTTCCAAGAAAGAAAATAACCAAGGAGTTGCAAGATTTTAAAAGCAAATTGTTTTAGATTCACATCAAAATAATTTTTGTTTTCAAAATGCGAGATCAAGATTTCAAGATTCATTCTAGACCCATATTCCTTCACCAAACTGAAAAGGAGAGAAATGAGAGAATGGCCTCTTAAAACCATTTACCTATGTCGCTGACAGAGCACACTTAGGGGCAATACAAGGGGGCAACATTGTGTTTAGAAGGAAAAATTCTAATTTCCTTCAACCAGACAAGGGGGCATTTTGGTTTACAAAACACAGCTTGATCCTTTCAGCAAGTGACATCGAATGTTTCTAACAGTGAAATGAGGAGTAATGAGTGGTCCCCTCAAATTATTTGACGAGTCAGAAAATCTTTAGCAAGCAAGTCGGTCATGATGGGCACCACAAAAGCTGAGTTGTGCAAACAAATCTGGAAATAGACTTACATGGGCCAACTCGAGTGGACTAGAAGCCAAACAATGAAGATGACCCAAATCAGAGGTAGCAAGTCCTCATCAGTCAAGCAACAAGAAGACAAAGAAGAAATGGGGGGCCTATATTTCAAATCAGGTAAAGATGCATGCATATCATCTAAACTTTGAGAAATTAGACAATGAGTTTTGCAAATCTCATTAGAGAAAATTCCAACGGAATCCATCAAGTGGAAGGCCAACTTGAAATGGCCAGGATTGAAATTGCTTTTGAAAAATTTTCACTTTTGAGAATTTTTCAACCTGGGCAGGCCGCCCACGAGAATTAGGCCCTCTGAAAAATCTCTATGTTTTTCCATCACCTTAAAATGCGCCTTCGAGCTTTTGATCATCATTTTTAGGGCGCTTTCAAGTCCTTATCTCCTTTCAAGTGTGCCTTCGAGCCCTTGACCATCCAAGGTATTGCGTTTCTTAGCCCTACCTCCCTTTTCGAGAACACCTTCGAGCCTTACCTCCCTTCAAATGCACCCTCGAGCCTTTGATCATCATTTTTAGGGCGCTTTCAAGCCCTCATTTCCTTTTTGAGCGCCTTTGAGCCCTTGGTTTCCTCTTCAAGCGCCTTTGAGCCCTCGCTTTCCTCTTCAAGTGCCTTTGAGCACTTGCTTTTCTCTTCGAGCGCGCCTTTGAGCCCTCGCTTTCCTCTTCGAGTGCCTTTGAGCACTTGCTTTCCTCTTCGAGTGCCTTTGAGCACTTCATTTTCTCTTCGAGCGCGCCTTTGAGCCCTCGCTTTCTCCCTTCGAGCGCGCCTTTGAGCCCTCGCTTTATCTCGAGCGCGCCTTTGAGCCCTCGCTTTCTCCCTTCGAGCGCGCCTTTGAGCCCTCGCTTTCTCCCTTCGAGCGCGCCTTTGAGCCCTCGCTTTCTCACTTCGAGCGCGCCTTTGAGCCCTCGCTTCCCTTCGAGCGCGCCTTTGAGCCCTCGCTTTCTCCTTTCGAGCGCGCCTTCGAGCCCTCATTTTCGTTTCTTTTTTTTTTACTTGGGTAGGTCACCCATCACAATGAGACCACTTCTAAAAAAAACAAAACAAAAAAAACAAAACAAAAAAAAAGGGTGGATCGTCTTCCAAATGACTTGTTTCTTGATTTCTACATCTCTCTGTAAAGGTCGTGTGTTAATCTACTATTTTCAAAGTTTTCAAGGCTAAAAAAAAAAAAAAACAAACAAAAAAAAGTGGGTCGTCTTCCAAATGACTTGTTTCTTGATTTCTACATCTCTCTGTAAAGGTCGTGTGTCAATCTACTATTTTCAAAGTTTTCAAGACTAAAAAAAAAAAAAAAGATGTTCTTTCTGTATCTACTTTTCTTTATAAATTTACTACACAAAGCTAAAAGAAAATAAAATTTTTCAATATCTTTGCATAGTAAATATTATAAAGAGGGGGCAACTGTCATAACCTAATTTTTGACCATTTTATTTTAATTATTATTATTATTTTATTTACTGAAAAGGATAAAAAAAATGATGATGATGATAAAAAAAATAATGATAAAAAAACAAGTAAAATGAGATAAATGAAGAATGAATTAAAATTTGGGTTAAGGGCAACATGATTAGAAGTTTTAGGGTTTAATTAAACTTTGAAATTAATCTAATTAAGCTTGGAATTAATTTAATTAATCCAATTAAGGGTTTAATTGGAGAATTGATAAGTTTTGAGACTTAATTGAGCTTGGAATTAATTTAATTAATCCAATCAAGGGTTTAATTGGAGAATTGATAAATTTTTAGACTTAATTAAGCTTGAAATTAATTTAATTCATCCAATCAAGGGTTTAATTGGAGAATTGATAAGTTTTGAGACTTAATTAAGCTTGGAATTAATTTAATTAATCCAATCAGGGGCTTAATTGGAGAATTGATAAGTTTTAGACTTAATTGGACTTTGGATTTAATTAAATTAATGAAATCAGGGACTTAATTGAAGAAATAGCAAAGTTTGGGGTTAATTGGGGATACGATTGCAGCAGATTAAAGTCCAAGGACTAACTTGTAAAAGGCGCCGAAATGCAGGGAAAATTATTGTTTAAAACAGGGGTTTAATTATAAAATTTTCGAAACTTCATGGGTCAAAGTGAAAATGGCCACTGATTATCTCCAAACGGCGTCGTTTTGAGGATGCTGTTCATCTTCTTCTCCTTTAAGCCAGTGACCGTTTCTGCAGTAATGGAGGACGCCGAACGTTGCAGCAGTAATCGTCGTCCGTTGGCTTCAGTAATGGGCACCTTAATGGTGGTCGACCCTCAGCCTGCCGCCCGTTACCACCCGCCGAACTCTATATAAACGGAGGAGCACCGAAAAAACAGGGGTTGGTTAAAAGAGGGAGAGAGAGACGAAAGAAACCGGAAAGAAAAGAAACACAATCAAACCACAGGAACTTTCAGGTTTATCTCCAGAACTCCCATACCAGAAATAGGCTTCCCCTCACCAATACTGATCCAAGAAAAACGAGAGAGTAAACAGGCCGAGAGAGAGTAGAGAGGTGTTCTGAAAACAGGAGGGGACCAAAAAACAGAGAAACAGGGAGAGAGCAAAACGACAGCATTCCTGCTTTGCCTTTGCTCTCAAAACGCAAGTGAAGTGCAGAGAAACTGCAAGTGTTGGTCAGCCTAATTATTCGTCTCCAGCTACACACTCCAAACCATCAGGGGGAAACCAGAAAAAAAAACCAGGAGCAGGAGGGAGTGAACCGGCAAGAGAGGGAGAGAAGCAAACAAAACAGAGGAACAAGCAAACACAGACAGAACAGGGACAGGCAGGAAGAAACCAATCAGAGAAAAGCAAGAACAAAGGAGAAGGGAAGAGAAAGGAGCTTAGCCGACGAATCTTTCATCACGTTTTCATCTTCAGAGCTACCAGGTAAGTAAACTTCTTTTTCCCTGCTATTCATTTTAATTCACCGGTTACTGTTTACTTTGAATTTTAATTCACACATTCTAACTCATTTCCTCTATTCTGTTCATGCACGCGTGAAATCACTTCACGCGTGCTTTCTTTGATTTTTGCCCAGCCGGGTCACTGGCTTCAGCCTGTGACCCGGCTAGGCCTGCTGGGTCCAGCCCAGCCACATGGGCTGAGCTGGGCCCAGCCAAAAAATAAAAAAATAGAAAAGTAGAAAAGGTAGAAAAAAAAATAAAAAATGTGTATGCATGAATAAAAATAATGTAAATTTATTGGTTTATTCACTGACACCAGAGTCGGGAATAAAAATACCGGTTTAACTTTATATTATTTTTATTCGGTGTATTTTATTTAGCTAGAAAAATAAAAAAATATGTGCATGTGTAAAAGTCAATTTATTTTTATTTATTTATTCACTGGCGCTAGAGTAGGGAATAAAAAATATTGATCTAATTTTTTTCATAGCTACGAATTTTTACCAACGCCAGAGTTGGAATTATTCGAGCTTGAATATTCACTGGCGCCAGAGTCAGGAATATTATAAACAAATCATCATAGCATAAGCGAATAAATGTTTAGCAATTTAAGACAAAACCAGCAATGCAATCTGCCTCAGGCAGAACGTTTAAGAGGTGATAATATCTTCCTTTTTACGTAACCAATCCCGAGCCATAGAATCTATGTTGACCAGTTAGGGTTCCTAGTGACCATAATACTAGGTGGCGACTCCTCAAACAAGACATTTTTCCTAAAAGAACAAGATGCCAGAAATCTGTTCTTTTTCCACAATCGAGAATTATTTTGTGGGCCGCCGGGATGTCGGGTGCGACAGATATCATATAACTTTTAGTTAGAGAGTGAAAGGTCATTCTTCATCACACGCTAAGAGAAGCTAACTCTTGTGTAGATTTTCTTGTCAAGATGAGAGCAGAGCGAATGATTGAGTTTTATATTTGGGATTCTCCTTTTCTGAGGTTTTCTCATCTCCTATTTATTTATTTTTATTTGTTAGTTTAACGTGGGTGTCCGGGCCAGCTTGCACGTACCTCGACTAATCCCACGGGCCTTCTATTTATTGATTTTATTGGTGCTAGCTAGTGTAGGGGAGGCTAGTTTGTTCTTCTTTTCTTTCCATTGTACCAAAAAAAAAACAGGTAGATTGAAGATTCGGTGCTCAGATACAAAATCAATCAAAGATTTGGTACCAAATTTACAATTTTCTCATGTATCGTGGCCAAAAGAACTGTTCTTGTTTTGACCCTTGAAGGAAAGCAAAAAACTGACCGCTGTTTTTGACGGCGGGTTTAAAAAATTACCAGGAAGTCAACTTTCTTTTGATTTTTTACTTTTGAAAACACGGTTAGCCCACTGGATTTTATTAGAGGAAAGGCCACGCACCATTCCCCAAAGGTGAACTCACACAGTTAGTTGCCGTAGCCATTAGATTGCGACTGAGAACTCAACTGTTTTAGATGGTTCTAAGAATAATTTTTTAGTGATAGATCCATCCTCGAAGCTTCAGCTTACACAAGTTGTAAGCAGGCGAGATTCGTCAGAAGCATTTCACAGAAGCATATACTTTAAGGAAACCTGGTGCTAACTTTATATTTTTGACTGCATAGCGACTTTCTATGCGCCGGAGATTCATCAGAAGCACTTCACAGAAGCATATACTTTATGGAAACCGGGTGCTGACTTGTGTTTTTGACTTTCCATGGCGCATCAACCTACATATAAATGAGCACAACGCCTACTCCTTCATCAACATCAATCTAGTTCCCTAAAGCTTCTGTTTATTTCTCACGGTTTAAAAACCTTCTATAGTTCTAGTTCGCAAAAGATCAAAATGAGTGTGGAGATCTTGGACGGTGCCACCATTGTCAACTTTCTGGAGGACGAGGAAGCATTCAATGCGTCGATATGTGACCGCTTTGCCCACCTTGACTCAAACAATGACGGCAAGCTTTCGTACGAGGAGATGTTGAAGGAGCTGCAGGGTTTGAGGGTAATGGAAACCCACTTTGGAGTAGATGTGGAAACAGACCCAGATGAGCTTGTCCAGGTCTATGATTCTCTGTTCGTCCAATTTGATCATGACTTGAATGGGACAGTGGACTTAGAGGAGTTCAAGGCGGAGACCAAGCAGATGATGCTAGCCATGGCTAGTGGGATGGGTTTCTTGCCTGTTCAGATGGTGCTGGAAGAAGACAGTTTCTTGAAGAAAGCTGTGGAGTGGGAATCTGCTAAGCTGGTTGCTTCATATTCTTCATATCCTAATTAATTCCACATCCATTACCTTATGTATGACTCGTTAATTTGTCTTCGTTCTCTCTGTTTTCTCCCAATGTATTCCAAGGTTAATTTTGCCAGCGCAATTTTTTTTCTCCTCACAAGTGTAGTGGCAAAGAAAATAAATGAGATGCTCTGTTTTTGCTGAAGGTGGCAAGTATCTTAAGAGTAAGTTCTAGCTTGATGCAGGTGCTCACCCCTATTGTAAAGAGCAGAAATCGGACTTGAAGAGGGAAAATATGCATTCTCATCAAAATCGTAGCTCAGAATTTTGCTTCACAGGAATGGAAATGGTAAAACACAGCATCAGAAGGGGGAAACAACTCATGCTTATCAGGTCAGGGGAACTGATGAGAATTGCAGAAATAATAGAAAATCTAAATAAATAAAATCTTCGAGGAGAATTTGGTGTGGAATTTAATTAAATTTTACACCAAAAGTATCTCCATCCATCATGATTTGTTTCGAATGCCTAAGAAACAAACTTTAACAACGGGTCACAAGAACAATGACATCTCCGGAGATGGAATGAAGGAGAGGATGCTCTCACCAAACAGCTCAAACAGGGATACCAGAAGATGCCCGGAATTCAAGTCGTCCTTCCAAACCTGACTGAGAATGGCTGATGTCTTTATAGCTTGACTATCACCCTTGTCTTTTTGATTTCTGCTGCCTGCTTCGCTATAATTAGGCGTATGCTCAGATGATGTCGACAATCCTGTTTTAGAATCACCTAAAGGGACTGGAGCTATTGGTTCCACTTGCATATCGACTGGACCATCAGTTGCTATCTTCTTTGGTGGCGGCTGTTCCATATGCTCCATGCTTGCCTTGCGTTTATCTTGATAGTTTTCTATAAGAGGAAAGAGATTGGATTCCACCCTCAATCAAGAAAAACAGAGTCTCAAAAGCATGGACTCAAAAACATGTAGTTAGAAGCTAAGGGCAATTTTACAGGTAGCATATATTGGATATTGTATGTTATATTTCAGTTTATTCCTTTAACTCATTTTTTATGTAATATGTTTTGGTTAATATGTTTCTGGTCATTTGGTTTTATCTAAATTGCAGTTTGGTTTTCAAATATTTCAGAACTAGATTGAAATCGCCCAAAACTGAATGAGACCACAGAATGCTCACCCACTACAGATCCTTTTCTTAGCAGCCCTCACAACGCCAACGAGGGTAAAAATGTAAAACAGATATTTGCAGACTGCTCACTCAGTACTGCTCTTTTTTTTTTTCCCGCAGCCCTCACAACATCAAGGAGGCAAAAAGTTTACAGCATAGATATTCGCAGAATGCTCACTTACTACTGCTTTTTTTCTCTAAGCATCCCTCCCGATATCAACGGAGGAAATAATTTATAGCATAGATATTTGCAAATTAGCAGGTGATGCAATATAGCTAAAACGATCCGACCAATATGCATGCATGCACACACTAATATAGCAATTGCGCCTGATTTTTGTATATGATCCAAGAATATATTGTGCATCATTCATGCAATCTTTACCTGTTGAAATTTAATTTCCACACCATAGATACATCGGCATGGAAACATCACAAACTGTAGCATTCAAATGGTATAATTTCTGGAAAGAAAAGTCATAAAAATCACCTGGCCTTTTAGTAACTACTTTTTCATTAGTCCTTAATACAGCACATGCTGGGTGGGACATCAATGCTGGGAACATCTTGAGGCGGTCGTATATGGATTGACCCGCTGCACACTGGAAAATATGCAGTCTTGTAAAACTAGTCTTAATGGGATACAAGTGTCATTTCTATATTAAGTAGACAGTAACTCACCAGCAACGCTCCATAAACATGCCAAGCTTCATGCCTCTTCATCTCATTCTTTTGCTTTTCAAGAAGCATCTCTGGTTCAAGAAGTTGGAGATATGGTTTGAGATTTGGCAGTAGAAGAAGGCGAACCTGCTTGTGGAGTAAGAAGCATTAATGACTTGAAATCCTAGAAGATGAGTAGAAATAAGATACAGGAATAAAAAAAAAAGGTGACAATTTCAATGATTACCATGGTCTAGCATGGGTCAAAAGGGGAAAAAATGAAATGGCTCCCGAAAGGATGGAGTCCAAGCATTCATTTAAGATCTACATTTTTAAATTACTTTTGTTTATGAAAGTTTGCATTAGAAGTGAATGCTCACAGAAAAATTCCCTTAACCAATTGTGACTGACTGCAATTTCCAAACAATTTCTTAATGCCATCCCAGTAAACCTCCTTGCTTGATTTAACAGTACAGCACCCCAACTTCTATTTGGTTGGGAGTACAAAGAAGGGACCGGAAATTTAAGATGGAAAATCTTGCAAAAGCATGTCCTTTTCAATTTAAACATCTTGCTTCCTAAGAATCGCAAAAATAAAGAGACCAAATAATAGTGACAGTGCTCAGAATTCTGGTCTGGTACAAAATAATCTTCAAGGAAAAAAAGTTCTCTATATTTCTTTTTTGAAAAAAAAAATGGAAAATTCCCCATGATAAGCTTTACCATAAATGTCAACTTATAAGATTATCCAAAATTCCAAGGATAATTTGTCTTCCAATCTCCAAACCCATTTCCAAAATAGGTAAAAAAAAAAAAATCTGCTGCTTGATTAGCTTCACGAGATACATGAAGTATCAAGATATCTCTACTTATCCTACATGCAATATTTTTCAGCTCAGCATCAAATAAGCAATTTTGGGACACTGTGCTACTAATTATAAAACTATGAATAACTACTTTAGCATATCCTTCAATATCAACTTCGCAATTGTCTGTATTAAAATCCAAAATGCATCCTCAGCAAGCCATTACCTCTATCATTAAATAGAAAAGTTGTTTGCACACCTATTGGTAAGAATAATGAGAAAAGCAGACAACATCACTGCGTGTCGAATATATCTTCTGCTTCCTCCTTTGTTCATAATTTCTCCTATTTCATTTCGGTTTTATTCTATTACACAACTGATGAGGCTTATTTAAATTCTTATAGATTATGTGTCAACAGCAACCTCATACTATTATAAGCAGGAAAATAATTTCCAACATGCATTTAAACAAAATTTGCATATTTATGCTTGCTACAAGCATGCAAGAGAAAATACCACATTAGGCCCAAGAGCTGCCAATCCTTGTATTGCTCCATAATGCTGCGTCAATGAGCGCTTTGGGTCCAAAAGAGCATTGAGCAAGGTTTTTGTCAAACGTGTCTGAAGACTGTTATAAACATGCCCAAATCTGCAACAGCCACTCCAACTTACTCTCGGAACATACTTTACAAAGCAAATTAGCTTTTACAGATAGACAGTTTTAGTCGCTAAGTAGACAAGTCAGTCAATTGAGAATTAATCAAGTTATCTAACTCAGTTACTAAAAACAATATTGTGAAGGTAGAACACAAACTTAAAATTCATTTGGTGCCCACATATAGTATGAAGTTACCAATGAAGTCACATCAGGTCAGGAATGCTGGGCTATGTTTGTTACCCATGGAGGGCAAGTAGACAAGGAAAATCCCATAAATTGATTCAATGTTGGCATTAATTGTTCAAGTGGCCATACACAGATTATTCAACCACAGGCATGATCATAAAAATTAATAATCCAAATGGTTTGAGCAAAAACCTCAGTCAGACTGTGCTTACATAATATAAGGGCTGAATGTTGCCAACCATGCACCCTACCAAATTATCACTGTTGTGTGTAGAACAGATAGTGGACAAGAAGAATTACCTTTTGCATATTGAGGCAACTAAGTTAGCAGTGAAGTCCCTGAGTTCCCAGTGGTTGTCTGCAAATCTATTCCCTAACTTTCTCGCAACAAGGCAGGTGACTACAGATGGCATCAATTGGTGCAGCTGACAAGAAATCCACCGCCTTCTCAATTTCAAAGATTGCACTCTTCAAAAAAACTACAGAATATATCCATTTACATTGAATAATTACAATAAAATTTCATCTAAGTTGTTTGGTCAAAGTGAAACAGATGCATATGAAGGCATCAGGAAGAAATGCTTAAACTAAAGACACCAAAGGACAGGAGGAAATCAAAAACAAACATGCACGGGAGCAACAAGAAGAAGATACATTCACCAAAGGAAGCATTCAAGAAGTAGGTGGAACCGAAAAACCAACGACTTTGATTCAGCAAGGACCATTGTAAGACTGCAAAAACCTTTATTATGACTAGTTTTCTTCTTTCATGTGCATTGCATATTTGCCATTAGCAAAACACAACTGAAACTCTGAAAGTATATCAGCAGCTGTATGCATTTATCAGCACACAAACAATAACCATCATGTGAAAAATATTAAAGAACGATTGGAAGTTAAAACACATAACTTTTAATGTCTACTTCCTTTTACTAGAAAGTTTCTTTCATAACTATTTCATGTTAATTGAAAACTACTATATCAATTAATAAAATCTCTTTTCTTCCCTGACCAGCTAATATGTTGTCTTAAATTTTTAATTTCAATGTTATTATGACAGTTGTTCCATCATATGAACAACGCAATATCACTTGATAAATCAATGCACTGACAATATAAAAATCACTTATCATAAAATACATTGTATTCACATGCCTGAGTAAAATATTTCATTCTTGCTTCTGTAGATTCTTATGGTATAAAGAATTTAACAATGTGCAAAAATAGATCAAAAGCTCCATCTTTTTCACTTTTACTGTATAATTCAATTCAGCATGTTTAAGACACTCATTTCAAGAATAACTTATTTTTTAGTATATTGGCTTTTATTATAAAAAAAACAAACACAAAAAAATATAACCTTTCAGAGGGTTTAGGCTTGGTTTTGTTATTGATGTCAGAAGAAATAGCCATACACAGAAAACAGGGGGGGGGAATGAACCCATAAGCAATTACATGTAAGATTATGTACATTGTATCAATTCCATGCATTTCACTCACCATGAATTTTCTTGTTCTTTGAAAAAGGGGGAGAGTGAGAGAGAGAGAGAAAGTTGGTGAGCTGACTTACTTTATCTTGTATTCATCTATACTACTCATAATCCTAAATACGAATGAGAGAACGTTCACTATTATCTGTACTTGGTAAATTAACAGTGCACATGATTTTAGATTCACACTTTTTTGTTGGAACAAAAAATTTACTATTCAAACTGACAAATCTAAATTCCTTGGGAAAAAAAAATGTAATGATGGACAAATCTAGAATAAATGATAAAGGGCTACAGAGAGGGTAAGAAAAAAAGACTTCCTTTTTATTTGCAAGGGATTCGGTCCCAAAGTTATACAATACTCGTACTGGGAAATCAGAACTCTATTACTAATGATGAGCTCAAACAACCGAAAGCAGGTTGCTAGTAAAGACTCCTTTCCAACTAAGACTAGGAAACACGTCATATTCTAATAATAACAGAAGATGAGCTAATTTATGAAAATGTAATTACTATCTTTTCTATTGTTACATAAATGAATCAGCAGACAAATTAGAAATTTCAAGTTCATGACCTCACTGGTTTTTCACAAGAGGATCTAAACATGAATGATAGTTGAAAACATAGACATTTTTAAGAAGGAAGCCAGCTGCACAGGTTAAATCATTAGTATTGTTTATTGCCTACTTAATAAGTGTCATGGTTCTTCAGTACAACATAACCGTTAAATTAATCATTCATAAAATTAATTTGTAACAAAAAAAAATTGAGATTAAATTTCCCTCCTGTATTTCTTACATCAGATACTCATGCAATAATTATATAGAACAAAAGAACTTTCCAAAATCAATAGAGTGGTATATCTGTATTAACTAGTTTATTACACAAAAGAATACATTTTTTTTTTAGTTAGTTTTTCAAACCATCTATAATAGTATAATTAACAAATAAAATAGAATAGAACCAAAGGCTATTAAGTTGGATAATATAGTCATTAAAAAAGAAAAATAAAAGAGGTTTATTTATGTCAAACCAAATATTTTGACTCTTTGAGTTTTAATACATGGTACAGATGTAAATGTAGATGTAGGTCATCATAATTCAATTAAGTGCACATAGTTAAAACAATTGATTAAAAAAAAAGTTTAAGCCACAATTAGTAAGTCAATCACAGATGTTAAGGATGCTGTACCGATTAGATAGTGGCAAAATGACAATGAAAAATTACAGCACGTGCTTCTTGTTTATATATATATATATATATATATATATAGTGTGTGTGTGTGTGCGCGCGCACTTGTCTGTGTGTGTAAAGGATTTCTTTTGGAAAAAGTTATATTCTGAAGTCATTATCATTCACTTAACTACATTTGAAGTTGTAACCCAGACTACTTGAGAATAGAACATGCCAAATTATTCAGAACAAAGGTTTCAATGGGTAGAGCTAATAATAACTATAATCGAGTCCATTTCTTATGAATGGCCATTTGAAATCCAATCATGATGCTACATCCACATCAACATATGCCACGTGGACAAAACAACTACTGTCAATAAATAAACCTAAAATTGGAGATTATTCATGTACAAGTCCTGCAAAGGTAAACAGGAAGACAAAATAAACTGCAGGTTAACTTACATAAGGTTCAATGTGTATGTGAGGATTCTGGAGAAGACTCCAAACAACACGCATCAAAGCAAAGAGAAGAGAATAATCATTTAAACCACGAGCAACCTATGTCATTGGATAAGCAAATATTTAGAAAAACAAAATGCAAAAGGAATGATCATGTATATCCAGTATCTGTTAATGAGGGTGACATAATCAGGAAGCCAGTACCTCGTCCGCTATAAAGTATGTGAAATAAGGAATTAACGGATGAAGTCCCGAGTCAGTGGCCAAACTCACTAATGCTTCTTTAAAGAGAACAGAATCAGACCTTCTCACTGTAAGATCTGTGATTTTATCAAAGTATAGCTGCAAAGGCGAGGAAAAGAAAAGGGAAAGAGAATAAACCACTGCACTACGGAAACAAATGGGAAAAAAAAATTGCTGATAATATATCGCACACCTGTAACTCCCTAGACAATACATGCTTAACTGGCAATTTGATATCAACTGGAAATTCATCATTTTGTTCGCTGATTTTGCCATCAGAAGGAGGTGCAATAACTGCAGAACAAACATGATCCGTCAAAAGATTAGCTCCAATAGTAAAAGCAAAACTGAGCAGAAAGGAATTTCTAAAACAATGAATAAAGAATTGTCTCCATTGACCGGAACATAAAAATTTACAAAAACGAAAACTAACAGGATCAAACTCACTGCAGTTCTAGAAGAAGTGATTTGTCTCATCAAAGCAATTAAAGAAGAAAAATGATCATAACATACATCTTAAGAGCTCAGAGGTACTAGAAGCCTACTAAATGCTTAATTCCAGTATTGGTATATATTCTAGCTCGCTAGAGCTTAGGTCTTGTATCATATCATCTTATGTTTATCAGTAATGAAAAGCTTATGAAATCCCAAATTAAGAGACTGACCTTCCAATGGAGCATTTTCTGGGATGGCAGGTTGGACACCTTCAATAGCGAGCCAGTGACAAACAACTGCGGTATCAAGTGGTGCTTTTGGCAAAGGTGCCTCAATCACCTATCACTCAAACATAAACATTGAAAAAAAAAGTGCTCTAGTAATTTCAATCAAAAGAGAAATTTATATAATTTCAAATTCCTTACATCTTTAAAATCAATATCCTTGTCATCAACATAAAACAAATCTCTATGACCAATAGCTCTTTTGAACTGCAAAGCACCTCCAGAAGCAAAGCCATATATTGGCTGAAAAATTAAACAGAATTAGGATGAACACTAACAATAATAGCATTTCCAGGAATTCACAAAAAACAAATTTGATAGTTGCCATACAAGCAGTTCTACTCATCACATCCAAAAAATCAATAATCCCAACTTCTAAAACAGGCATAGGACTGAAGAAAAATAGAACCATATGATAAGAAAGTTAGATGCAACCCTATTCCAGCCCTTCACCAATTAAGTAGATCCAAATGGAAAAGCTGTAAGACAAGACAATGAAATTCTACCCTAAAATATAATGTTGAAACTGAAACAAAAAGGGAAAAAAAGAGAGTAGAATAATGCTTGAAAAAACCATTCTAATGTCCCAGCATTTCCTCAAGTTCATTTTCGGTCATTAGGTGAAAGAAAGAGTTCAATTTTTTCTCGAGAGTCTCTCCACTTCAATGAAAATCCACATTGGACTATAAATTAGCCCGCATGATCCTGTCCAATCTATTGCCACTCGCATCCTTTCGATTGAAAATCTTCTTAAATTTAAACCTAGTGACCCATCGATACACGTAATGAATTGCTGCAGTTCAAAGATTGAAACCTAAACAGACATAAGAACATATTTCTGCATAAGACAACAATACATCATCATCATCATCATCATCTAAAGCTTTTTCGATTTTATGATATTTAACAAATAAACTATCTAAACATCAGTCGTTCATAATTTACCTCAACATTTGTAAGGTTAAGCGCACCATCAACATCATCTGTAGTCAATCTAGTCCTCTTGGAATGGCGCATACATTTGATAGCTTCCTGTTATTTGATTTCATAATTAAAATAAAAAATAATTAACTGAATCACTAGTTTTCTTCTTGTGTTGATAATAAGAACACAATACCTGCATGATTTGACGCATGCGGAATTCGACATCAGGAGCGAGAGTAAGTGCAACATCTTCGGACAAATTGCTGATTCCTATGCTTTGTGCTATCACTTCGATTGTCTCTTTCGCTACTATGCTCATTTTCTTTGCTTCCTCCTCCTCTAATTTTTAATTACTGCCAAAAAACAACAAGAAACTTTCAAGTAGAGTGATTCGTGGGTCGAGGAGGATGCTTAACCTCGCTTCACCACTGAATTATTTTCCTTCTCTTTTTGCAGCTGAACTGTAACCCTGGACAGACCGAGAGACTGGGAGGGGGAGGAGAAGGGGGAGGGGGAGGGTTTTCGAGTCGTGGTCGAGTCACTACGGGTGGATCCGGGAAAGGAAGGTGTATTTGTTTAAGACTGCAATAATACGAATCAGGTGACCCGGCCCGACCATGTTTAAATTTAGTACGGCTGTAGAAAGAAAAACACCAAATAAATATTATTATTTTTTTAGTATTACTAGTCCTCTATAATATTGGTAAGATTTTAATTTAATTTTTAATGTAATAAAAAATGTGTCAATGTATTTTTGCGGGTATTATAATTTTTTAATTAAAAAATAAAAAATATATATATGCTTAGTAAAATAAATTAAAGAGTATACAAAATAATATATTAGAGTTGTTAATGCTAATTAAATATTAAAATAAAAAAATTAATATTTTTTATAAAAACAAAAAGCTAAAGCACGTTCCAAATATTAACCTCCACTGCAATTTTTATTTTATATGTTTTTATTTACTTTATACTAGAGGTTATTTAATAATAAATATTTTTATTTTTATTTTTATAAATACACAATGCAAATAAAATTTATTTATATAAAAAAATTAAATATAAATCATAAATTATAATAATTACATCGAGGCATTAGAAAATGTGAAGTAAAAATTTAAAAATAAGAAAGATGGAATTAATTAAAATTTTAATAAAAGAATTAATACAACTTAAAAATAAATTAATTAAAATTTGGGATGGCATTAATTAAAATTTAAAAAGAAATTAATCAAAAATCTTAAAAAAAAAAAAAAAAAAAAAAAAAAAAGAAGTTAGGCGTTGTTAAGCTTAGCAAAAAATACAAAAGTCAATACCCGCATGCTTAGTATTTTTTTTTTATATAAGACGGATAACACGTCTTTCACTCCAGTATATTTTGGTAAGCCAACAATAGGTTGGCTGCCCAATCAGACAACCTAACATCCTTTGTTTTTTTAGATATTATAATTGTTTTAATTGAGAAACAAAAAAATATTATTTATATTTAATAAAATAAATTAAAAAAAAAACATGAAGCAATAGACCAACAAAAAAAAATTGTTAATACTAGTTAAATACTGAAGTAAAATTCTAGGCCATGTTTGTTTCCCGGAATTCATTTTCCGGGAAACCACTTTCCAAACTTTCCTGTGTTTGTTTGCCATTAGAAAAGTTGGTCAACGGAAAACACTTTCCGGTCAACGGAAACACTTTTCAGTCAACGGAAAACACTTTACAGTCAAAGAAAAATTTGGTTTGATTTCTAGGAAAATGTTTTTTTTTTTTTGCAGTGTTTGTTTTCCGGAAAGTGGTTTCCGGGAAACCACTTTCCAAACTTTCTTGTGTTTGTTTGCCATTGGAAAAGTTGGTCAACGGAAAACACTTTCCAGTCAAAGGAAAATTTGGCTTGGTTTTCAGGAAAGTGTTTTCCTGAAAAATTTGGGCGGAAAACACTTTCCGGAAGTTGTGAAAAATTTAGAAATGTCATTATTTGCTGATTATATCAAATTTGATCCTCAAACTTTTGATTGCTATATATAATTTGTTTTGAATATTTATTTTTCAATTTCATCTCTTAAAATTTAATTTTTATATTAATTTTGGTCCTTATTTTTATAATTGTTGTTTGCTTTTTCCTTATCATTTTTTTATTGAAATTTTTTATCTATCAAATTTGGTCCTCATTCTTTTGATTTTTACTTATTTTATTTGAAATAATTTATGAAATGTTAATTATTATTATTTTAATTTCTTCACCTTTTATTTTTTTTAATTTTTTAGATTTGATCTCTATTATTTTGATTATTATTTATTTTATTTGAGATAATTTATGAAATTATATTTTTTTTCAATTTCATTCTCATTCAACTTTTTAATTTGTAAGATTTGTTCCTTATTATTTTAATAAACTTGAAAAAATAAAACATTAATAAGTTATTTTCCAGCTCATTTTCCATAACATAACCAAACACTGGAAAGTGTTTTCCAACTTATTTTCCATTACACTACCAAACATCGGAAAATACTTTCCCGGAATTCACTTTCCCGAAATTCACTTTCCCCGGAATTCACTTTCCAAAAGAAAATTACTTTCCTGCAAACAAACGGGGCCCTAATTATTTTTGTAAATACGCAAAAGACAAAAACACATATAGATATTTAATTTCAACTGAACTTTTTATTTTATACATTTTTATTTATTATATCTTAGAGTTACTTATGTTCCCAATAACAAATGATTTTCATCTTTAAAAATACGTCATGCAAATGCAAATGAAACAAAAAACCCAAGAGGGCACGGTGTAAGTGGTTCGACACTCTCATTCCTTAAGCAAGGTCAGGGGTTCGACCCCTTCTTGTGTATGGAGAACCTTTCTTGATGAGCACTTTACCCCTATGTGGGCCGACCTGGTGCGAGCGTGGATTAATCTAGACCAGCGTCCAGGATACCGCGAGATTTATACCAAAAAAAATGAAACAAAAAACATAAAAAAAATTAAGATAAATCACAATAATTTTGTTGAAGCATTATGAAAATTTAAAACAATTAAAAAATAAATAATAGTTTTTTAAAAAAATAAAATAAACAATTTAAAAATAAAAAAGAGGGTATTGATTAAAATTTTAATAAATAAATAAAAATAAGAGATGATATTAATAAAAAAAATTTAAAAAAAGGATTAATTATTGTTGGGCTTAGTAAGGGATTCAAAAGCCCAGGCCTGCAAGACTAACTGATTTTTGTTTTAAAGAGTAGAGGAAACGTCTTTCATTCCAACTTGTTTTACCTCGATGGACAATCTATTGTTCCTTTGAAATATTTTCCAATCACCTCTCATGATTGAAAAATTACGATTTAAGTTTTGGGATTTAAGAATCTATTTTAGATTTATTTTCATTTAAAAAAATATTGAAACCCAACCAAACAAAAAAAACTATAACATAAAAAATAATTAAACAAATTTAAAAAAAAAATAAGGACCCTCTATTAAATTGTTCTATAAAAACATTTATTAATATTAAGTGTCTGATTAGACAACGTGTCATCCAGTTTTCAAAACTTTTGAAATTATTTTTATTTTAAATTATTATTTTTTAGTTATTTTAGATTGTTTTAATGTATTAATATTAAAAATAAATTTTAAAAAAAATATATTATTTTAATATATTTTCAAGTAAAAAGTTTGATAAATTTTTAAAGGTTAATAATCTCAAATTGATGATATGATTTTAAAGGCAACGATTTTAAGAGAAGGGTTAACTAGGTCTAGGTGATGCAAAATAAATGGGGATTCAATTGAGAATGTTTTTTATTTGGAGATCCAATTGAGAATTGCATGATACTTGAGGGATAAATACATCCTTTATCCATTTCTTTTTACTTGCCCACGAAAATTTGTCAATTGTTTTTTTGTTTGTCTCGTTTTTTTACCAGTGCGTAAAGTTTTAAAAAATTTATATATTTTTTTAAATAGCTGTTAATTTAACATGTTTTATTTTTAACTGTATATTTTTATTTTTATTTTTGCTAATTGAGTATCTGTTTTTTGTTTTTCTTAAAAATTTATCAGTTGAGTTTTTCTAGTTTTAAAGCTAACAAACATTGGTTTTAATCTTGATAAAACAAAAAAGAGGAAAAGATTTGAAGGATTACTTCCGTTTTGTATAATCTAGTAGGGGTGAGCAAAAAAATTAAAAAACCAATTAAAATTTTGGAAAAAACCGACCGGTTCGGTTCGGTTTTGGTTTTATAAACCTGAAACCGAAAATACCGAACCAAACCCAAACCGAAAAAAACCGAGTCAAACCGGTTTGAACTAGTTTTTGTCCTAAAAAACCGAACTGAACCGAAACCGGTTGGTTGGAACCGGTTTCGGTTTTTTTAAAAAAAAATCGGTTTTGTTACTTTTTTTTTATAAAAATCAAATCGAACAAAAAATAATTACCCCTATAATCTAGTAAAGGAAAGAGAGTAAATTCTTAACATATTTGGATCAATTTGTGGATTGAAAAAAAGGGCAAATCTTAAAAATATCCTCTTTTTTTTAATTATATAGGTAGTCTCAATTTTACCATTAAATAACTTTGTATATTATTTTCATTCTCAAACTCTTAGAAATTCTCAAATAAGGGCTTCAATTCATTTTTTAGGCTTTTCATTCATATTTCCATCCAAATTATTGGTTTTTTTTTTTTTTGTAAAAACGATTTCATTTTGAAAAACAAAATTAACATTTTTGTTAAATAATTATAATAAAAGTCCTTAATGGATGGATCAAAATAGTTTGAAGATAAAATTAATACAAAAGATAGTTTAAATATAAAATTGATATTAGCTCAATAATCTGGTGATATATTTGATGTTTACCTAAAAAACAAAATACAAAATCCTGAGGAATGTAGTTTAACTGGTCAGGTCCTGGGTTTATTCTCTAGAGATCACCAGTTCGAGTCTCATAAACGTCAAGACCACTGGAGGTTTACATGATCGTTAACTTCAGGGCCCGTGGGATTAGTCGAGATACACGCAAGCTGGCCCGAACAACCATGTTAATCAAAATAATAATAATAATAATACAATTATATATTAATTAAGCTTAATCGCCCTCCAATGACTCATAACTCAAATAACATTAGAGCTCTCTTTCATTAAAGAGATGATTAACAGCCTACAAATGAATTACAACTCAAACGACGTTATTATCTTCTTTTTTTTTTTTTTTTTAAATCTCAAATCTTAAACTATGGTTTTCTAGTAATAAAAGCTTAACATTACAAACCTCTCTCCACCTCTTTTATTTACTGGAGAAATAAGAAAACTAAAAAAAGCATGGGCGGGGAGGAGGGTGGCAGATGCTCTCATGATCCAAGGCAGACAATGATAATGGCCTGAAACCGAAATCCTGAGGACCCATCACCCTCTTTTACTTACTGGTGAAATAAGCGGCCGACGAAGTGAAGAAGAACATTCCATGGCCCAGTTCTTGAAATGGTGAATGATGCAAAAAAAAAAAAAATAGAAAAAAAAATATGTGCGGCAATCCTCCTTATCTCCTGCTGATAGCCTGCAACAAGACAGCTAGCCCTGGTTTTGTATTTCGTTCCAAACAAAAATTAAGCAAAATTAATTTTTTATATTTTTTATTATTTTAATGTGGTAATATAAAAATATTTTTGAAAAATATTTTTTTAATATATTTTTAAATAAATAATACTTTAAAAAATATTTATTATCACTAGAATATCTTTTCTCGTGAGACACATGCGAACCTTTTATTTTAATGCTCAGGTAAAGAGCTCAAGCAACTCATAGTTTAAAATGTATCCACCAAAATCGTTTTGGAAATCTTAAAAGCTTTTTGTGTGTGTGTGTGTGTGTGTGTGTGTGTGTGTGTGTCTCTCTCTCTCTCTCTCTCTCTCTCTCTCTCTATATATATATATATATATATATATATATATATATATATATATATATATATATATATATATATATTAACAAAACATTATTTATGATATTGTTTAGGAATGAGTTTGCTATGTAGAAATGATTAATCATGACCACTAGCTTGATGACATGATAGACCTTGTCCACTCCATCAACAAGAAGCATTGACAAGGTTTTTGTACGAGTCTTAGATAAAAGGATCTATAAAGGGACACACAAATTATTATTTTTATTGGATTATTTATTTAATTTTTAAGATTTTGGAGGATTTGTTAGTTTTATTTATTTAACAAAATCATTTTTTTGAGAAATTAGTAATAATTTTAGGATTTCATTTTTTTTATTTAGTATTATTGGGCTTTTCTAGTTCTTCTATTTTAAAAAATAATTTCTCTATTTCTCTATTTTTATTCATTGTTTTTATTTTTTCTATGAGTTGTAATAAATTTTGCCAATAAGATCTTTGATAAATAAAAATCAAGTATTTTAAAAGTTTCCTTCAAATAAAGTTGCGTTCTTATTTTAAGAGTTTTTGGGAATAAATAAACCTCATTAATTAGTATTACAACAAGTTACCATGTCTAATGGGCATAGGTATCAGCAACTTTCCATCTCGCGGCGCTAGAATGGAGGCCATCTAGAGCACTGTAAAAGCTTGAGAGGTAATGTTGAGGATCCTATCATAGAGATTTGATCGGCAAGAGCATTTCATAACAGACTTTACTGAGAAACCACGAGGAGAGACACATATATAGATAATAAAAAGGAGAGAGACATGCTTACAGACTTAATTTCGAGTCCTGTGATTGTTCATATTATGGTCACTGGAGGTTTATATGGTCGTTAACTTCAGGGCCCGTGAGATTAGTCGAGGTGCGCGCAAACTGGTCCGGACACCCACATTAAACTAAAAAAAAAGAGAGGGACATGCTTATAGACTTAACTCGGGGCGAACCAAACTTTGTATTTTTTTTCCTACCACCCATGTATACAACATGTCTATATAAAATCTTGAGAGGTGTGGCTCAACTAGTCAGATCCTGAATTTGCTCTATAGAGGTCACTAGTTCAAGTGCCACAAACCTCAGGGTCATTGGAGACTTACATAGTCGTTAACTTTAGGGTCTCGAGGGATTAGTTGAAATGCACATAAGCGGGTACGAATACTATTTTATAAAAAAAAAGGGAGAGGGGTACATATGCTTTAACCATGCTCATTGGCTAGATGACAGCAATTCTGCATAATCTTAAAACACACAATGGGTAGCCTGATCAAACTGGACAGTCCTTAAAAGTTATTGATATCTTTTCAGGCCCAGCACAAACTAAACAGCAGCAACTTGGACCACAAATGGAAGGGTAGATGCATTGAGTGAGTGAGTGCCTAGAAAGGAATAGACATAGCCCCAGTAGCAAGCAAGCTTTATTTGCCCTGTCCTTCACAAGCCATGTGCAAAAAAGTGATATAAAAAGCAATAAAAAAAAACTCCACTTATCCTATCTATCTAATCTTTACTTTTCAGCCTCAATTATTTATGTGATTTAAGGCCCAATTCCAGGTCTAAAGCTCTGTAATCCTCTCTGATCGCCTGCTTAATGACAGCTAACAGGTCCCTTATTATAACAATACCTATTGTTAGTTGTTGCCTTAACCCTGTAAACTAATCCATAATTTAATGAAACTCCTGTGAAGTAACTGAGTGAAGAATGTCACTTGCAATTTTCAACTTTTTTTCAATACCAGTAATAATTGAGGGAATCTCAGTACCTGTGCATGGTTGTTGCAATATAATTGGTGGCACCCTATTCAAACACATTGCTTTGGGATTACTGGTCACTTGAAAATGGGCATCACCGGAGAGCTGGTTAGGAGTGTCTTCTCCAGAAACCGCTCCGATGGAACTCATGAGAGCAATGTAAGTCATAAAACTAGATACTTCATTTGATTTTCTTTAAGCTATATGGTCTGAATTCTTTGGTTTTCATGTATTTCTCTTGAGAATGAACACGATCTTTTCTTGTAGTTCTTTGGTTTGCTAGTTATTGTTGATGCCTCCTATCTCTCTGCACTATTGATGATCAGTGAGTGTACACTAAGCAGGAAGACTTAAGAGACTTGGTTGTGATGTTCTTTTTTGATGTTATGTTGACCAATTCAGGCAAGAATCACTCCAGGGGATCACAGGAAAAGGTGGAGTTCTGTTAGGCTATACCTTTGTGGTGAAGAGCTTAATTCAGTGCTTGCAGAGGAGGATTCAGCTTCAGTCAAGAGCTCTGAGGCCACTGTTACACAGCCCATGCTAGAAGACACTGAAGACAAAGGAGATGTCCAAAATGAAGAGACCAAAGAAGATATGCCGAAGGAAAAGCATAATTCAACTTCCAAATTATTCCGTCAAGAAGATGCAGCGATCATCATTCAGTCCGCGTTCAGAGACTTTCTGGTTCGTTCAGATAGGCTGAAATACCATAACCTGGATTATTGTAGAAATATGAAAGTAATAGTCATTCATAAACAGATATCATCGAGCAAAAATGACTGGTTCTGGTATAATATTTTGTGATATCGTAAGCCAGAAATCTTGCAGGGAAATTTCTAAGTAGACCGTGCATTGGTTAAATTTTAAGATCATGAAAAGCATCACTTGGTTAATCATTGATTTTGTGCCCTTTTCTGTTTTGGATAATTGTCTTAAGTTCTTGAATTTCAGGCTAGGCATAAAAGAGAAGAGACCACGTCAAAGGAGGATGGGCAGGAACTTGCTCTGGGAACAGAAAGTCCAAGTAGAGATTCACTAGGCACATCAATTGAAGTTCAGACTGGAAATTCTGTGGAAGTTCTTTCTGTTAGAGAGGAAAATGAGTCTGTGCATCATCGAGTGCAAAAGAGAGCCAGAACTCAGGTTTTCAGGCTAAAGGTGAATACAGACTGCTGAACTTTTCCCAGCAAAAAAAGCAAAACACAGAAATGAAACATGATCTAGTTAACTTATCTGTCATGAATCAAACTCTATGGTTTGAGCATAAATAAAGATTCAAAGTATGGCATAACAAATTATGAGAAAATTGGATACTTGAAACTTCACCGCTGGAATTAGACTAAATCTATGTATAATATGCATGGATTATAGGAAGATTGGGATGATAGCACGGTGATTAGCAACATTTCGAAAAAGAGGATTCAGAGCAGACTGGAAGCAACAAACAGGCGAGAAAGGGCACTGGCATATGCTTTCTCACAACAGGTATGCTTAAATTCTGACCGAAATGCAAACAGGAAACAGAGATTTAATGCTTTAACTAACACCGCTTCCGTCGTCTAATCTGCCTGTAGTTACGAATCTGCTCGAAGAAGAAACAGACTAAATCTGATGGCACCCAACCCAACATGAGTTGGAGCTGGCTAGAAAGGTGGATGGCAACAAGAGTTCCAGAATGCTCAGTGGAAAGCTGTACTGGCAAACAACTTGAGCCAGTAAACAACAATTACAGATTTGATTTCGGGGAGAGATTTTCTGATGTGGCAGTAGAAGAGAAAGAGAGTTGCGGGTCTAATGAGGTATCTGTCCAATTTGATAGCTTATCAATAGCATCAAACAACAAGGATGGCTTCAAGCACACTAAGAGTAGGCTTAAGGCTACCAGAACCATATCAAGGCGGAAAACAGCCCCAAGCTACCAGTGTCCGACAGAGCAAGCTAAGGTAAATTTCCCTGTCGGCTCCGCAACTATATGATCACTAGGGCACTTTAATCACCTCTTGTAACTGCATCTGGCTTCTGATACCTTTCTTTGTAGACTTGCAGTCCTTCAAGTAATAGTTCATCTTCCATGTATAACAAAACTCCTCTCCTCTCCTCTTCATTGTCTTCTTATTCTTTACAGACTTCCAATTCACTTACACTTCCATGTGTTGATCAGGTAATCAAGAAAGGGTGTTCAAAGGAGACTGAACAAGACAAGGAGCAGAAACCGAAACCACCATCAAGTGGCGGAAAAGAAATGAAACGCAGTGCTTCATCTTAACCAATGTAGCTTGTAACTTGTGTCATAATCATCAAAGAAATTTCCAATGTGTAGGGGAACATTGTATCATACTACTTGCAATCCATTCCGTAAGGACTTGTGGCTTCAAAATTGCCTGTAGAGGTAATGACTTAACATCGTTCATTCCAATCGCTAGATCTAAAAATGTGAGAACTCAGAACATAGATGTTCATTCTATCCCAAGGAAATTAAAGAATGCTAAATAGGGCATCTATTGGCATCAACAACACCCGAGTATTCTAAATTTGCACGAGGCGAAGAGAAAGTGTGACCTGGTATTCTGGAAACCAACTGCCGTCTACTAGAGGCTCATGTCATCAAGTATTAATAATTCCCGAAACATGCTTTCCTTTCCAGTCCCCTTGTGGATAAATAAAATAGCAGAAGCACTGCCTACAAATCGAAGCCCTGGAAGAGTTAATTCAAGAACGCTAACAAGTTACTTCGTTTGTTAGCGATAATCCCCATCCTGACACACAATCCGAACAAAGAACCAAGGCGAATGACTGGCAACCTAATCACACAATTACATTTTGCAGCCATCATGCAAATACCAAAAGAAAAACAGGGCAGCGTACTTCTCCATACAAAAGCCAGGAAACATTGGCCAAACACAGTATGAAGCACTGGGTATTCAGACAAGCATCAACACAAACAGCACAAGATAAGAGGACACATGTGAAATATTAAGAGTGATACAAATAGGCATTTCATGAGAATTATAACAAGTTTAACATCTCAAATTCAAGCTTATCATGCACATTTCTGGTTCTGGCATTTCATTATCAGCACTCACTGCCACTTGGCACTAAACATAAGAAGACGACAAAACTAGATCTTGTCAATATCTTCGTCCTCAAACTCAATATAATCATCACCAGCACCATCATCTTCCTCATCAAGACCTCCAGCAATACCTTCATTGAGACGAGTATTCTCAGGAAGCTCACCATAGGCCTTCAGAAGCCTAGCTTCATCGGGCATGTACTTCAATATAACATCAGCCTTATCATCCTGATAGTCGCGGAGGCCAACGAGAATTATATCACCCGCAGCAATCCAGACCTTCTTGTGCATCTTCCCTCGAATATGGCAAAGACGCTTGGTCCCATCAATACACATGGCTTCACAACGACCATTTCCGAGCATGCGAAGCACTTGGGCATACTCCTGCCCATCTTCCTTAAAAATAAGCTCACGCTTCTCGTCATCAGCTTCGTTCTTTCCTCTCTTCCTATTCTTTCCTCCCTTTCCCTTGTTCTTCGGCATGGTTTCTGATTCTGTTTCCCACACTCCAATAACAAATACCCAATCAGTTATCTAATAATTTGCAAAAAAATAAAAATAAAAAACATTTCTATAAATTGAAAACCTAAATCTTACTTTACTTTAAAATGATTTCCCCCCCTAAATCATTAAAAAAAAAAACTGAACAAGAATGGAATGAAGAAAACTATACAGCAATCGAAAAATAGAATCAATGGCAGATCGGGAAATAACAAAGCAGAAATGAAAATCTGGAAATCAAGAACAAGATTCTCAATTCAAGTGCGTGATAGTAATGGGAAATGAACAGGGAAAAAAACTAAAATCGCTTGCGCGTTAGTTGAATGAGGTCAAATAATTTAAAAAAAAAAGGGGAGATAAAAGACGATCAGTACCTGGGCGGTGGTGCTAAGGTGAGAGAGGAGCGAGGAAGCTGATAGATAGATAGATAGAAAAAGAAAATCAATCAGTGCGATTCTTTCTTAGCTTCTTCTTGACCTAAACCTCTCTTTTCTATAGACCATTTAGATGTCGGCTCAACTTGGAGGCCCAGATTATCCAAATTGGGCCCATGTTGATGGGCCTATTTATCTGTCTTGAGTTCAATGTACAAGAAGGTTTGGTTATTAAAAGCCCGATTGGGTCTAATTTTCTCGTTAATACTTTTGTTAAAGAAAGTAAATCGGTTGCCATTTTAAGCTAATATTTAATAAACTCAAATTTGGTAAGTTGGCATTATTCTATAAATATTTGAGTAAGATAATCACTTCTAAATATAGTAAAAATGATAAAAATCTTTTTATTTAATTTAAAAAATATTTTTTAAAAAACTATTTTTATATAATTTAAATAATATTTTTTATTTAACTCTCTCTCTGTCTCTCTCCACACACACACCAACACATCTCTTTTTCTCTGCACACACAAACATATGCGCCTATAAGGAATGGATGTCCTTAAAATGAAATAATCTTTCAATACACCTAATTTTTCAATATATCTATTTGACAAGTCATTATTCTACCTTTTTATTTCATAATTTTACACTAAAATTACAATAAAAAATTGATTTTATGAATTATTGAAATAGAATGATAGATTATTTCAAAGTGTTGAACATCTACCTGATACTTGTGCGCGTGATGTGATCTATTGCTGTTGATTTAACTTTGTAGCCTTACATGTATCACCAAAATTAATGAATCACTAACTGCTCGTTGGCCATAAGAATCAATATTATCTTACATATAAATTTCAATCTAAAATCAATACGATTCACGTATTTTTCCAACTCAATGTTCCACTACAAGCTTAGCCGAATTCCTTATTCGCAAAGGGAATACAATTCCTTTCTCAATTCTTTACGTTGTTATTATTATTTTTGTTATTGTTATTGTTTTTTTTTTCTTAGAACACATCAATTAATCCAATAAACATGTTTCTCTCACTGATAAGGCCAAGGTTCAACCCTCTCCTTTCTGGCAGTCTAGGCCGAAACCAAAGAAGAGAGTATGGATGGATCCTTTTTTTTTAATTTATTATTCTATCCCTCAATTTACATTTATATACATGTTATTTAACACAATTTAAATCAATTGTATTAATTCTCCGATTTCTTTCTCATTTCTTCCTCTTGGTCGAAAGTGTCCACAAAAAAGGAAAAATTTATTTCTTTCAATTTTTTGAAATTAACCAATTACCCAATCTTATCACATGCTTTCAATCATCATTAAACCATAAATTACATCATTACAACAATCTGCAACACAATTCCCTAATTTTACATAATATAAACAATTGCATTTCTTCATCAATACATGAAATTAAAGCAATTAATCACATGGAATAGGTCTGTTTCCTCAATAGAAAGATGTTTCAAAGATGGAAGGCAAGAAAACTCCAAGTTCTCTTCTTTTTCTCCCTAAACCCTAGCTTTTGATTTTTTTTATCTCTACAAAATAACTCTATAGCCCTTAATCACCCTTTTTTGAACCCTAAAGATATATGAAATTCCCTAATTACACCTAATTTCTCTCTCTTTTTTTTGAGTGAATTTGGCAAGAATTTGAAAGAAAATTCAAGAATCCCCCCCAGCTTTTTAGCTTGAAAACCACCGGCCAAGAGAAGAAAATTGGGCTTTTATATAGCCTAAATTTTCTAATTTTACACATTAACCCCATTAAATTAAGTTTTTTTTCCTATTTTGCCCCCATCCCATCCTTCTAAATTAATTAACGTGTTACTACTTTTCTTTTGTTCAATTTCATTCCTCTCATATATTTATTTTTATTTTTATTATTATTTTGCTTGAATTAGATTATAACCGGGTTTTTTTTCATTCTTCCCTTCAAATAGAAAATTTCGTCCTCAAAATTTAAACCTCATACCTGAATCTAGAAACAACTCGGGGTATTTCCTTCTTATTTCAGATTCTCTTTTCCAAGTCACCTTTTTAATTTGGGAATTCCTTCATAACACCTTGATCATCAAAATTTTCTTACTATAATCTAAAACTTTCACCGATTTCACCTCTAGTGTCAAATCTTCATCAATGTCTAGAGGAACCTAAGGTCGGACTTGAGATGAATCCACTTTAGCTCTCCTTAATTGGGAGACATGAAACATGTCGTGGATCTTGGCCAAATATGAAGGCAAGATCAATTTATAGGCCACAAGTCCAATCTTTTTGCTAACTTCAAAACTAATTTCTCTTTCTTGCCAAATCTTAACATTTGTTTCCATGGTGCAACCTTTACAAACACTTTATCACCGATACCAAATTCTAAAGGTCTTCTCTTGTTATCCGCATAACTCCTTTGCCTATCTTAAACCATTTTCATCATGTCTTTTATGATCTTTATCTTTTTTAAGGTAACCTATACCAGTTCTGGCCTAGTTAGCTACCTATCCCTACCTCTTCCCACCATATTATGCGTCTAACATCTTTTTTCGTGTATGGCTTCCTAGGGAGTCATTCCTATCGTTGTTTAACAGTTGTTGTTATAGGTAAATTCCACTGATAACATATGATCTTCCCAACTCCATCTGAACTTCAATATACAAACTTTTAACAAGTCTTTTAATATATGGTTCTTTCAGATTATCCATTGGTCTGGGGATGAAAAGTTGTGCTTAGATTCAATTTTGTTCCTAAAGCCTACCGAACATTTGGCAACAACCGGGAGGTAAACTCGAGGTCTCGGTCTGAAAAAATCAACACAGGTACTCCATGTAATCTTACAATTTTATCCACATATAATTTTGCTAATTTTTCTACCAAGTCTATCATTCTCAAAGGTAAAAAAAAAAATGCAGATTTAGTCAACTAGTAATGATGACCCAAACTGCATCGCTCCCTTTTTCCCCCCAAGTAACCCTGATACGAAGTCTATCGTGATGTTTTATAACTTCCACTCATGTATCAGTAGTCATTGCACAAGCTCGGTCGGTTTCTAGTGTTCTACTTTTACCTGTTGACATATCTCACACCTTACCATTTACTCAGCCACCTTTTTTTTTTCTCCATATTCGGCCACCAATAAAATTCTTTTAAATCTTGGTACATTTGAGTGCTCCCAATGTGCATTGTGAGCCTCTCACAAAATTTACTTTTTTGGTATTTCATCACCTAACAAGTACATTCATATTCCAAGGAGTATCGTTCCATCTTTCAGAATCTGGTATGGCGTCTCAACTCCTGACTTTACTTTGTCTTTTATCCTACCAGCTTCGACATCTTTTTGTTGAGCATCAAACAACCTATCTCGGGGTGTCGACCTTCCTCTCAACTGAGCTATCAAATACTATCCCGGTCCTGTCTCTATTTGAGCACCTATCTTTCTCAGCTTTAACAATACCCTTCCATCTGAATCATCTCACTAAGCCTCTACAACCCTATTCTTGCGACTAATAGCATCCGCAACAACATTTTCTTTACCCAGATGATACCTGATTACACAATCATAATCCTTTATTAATTTCACCCAACGTCTTTGCTGCATATTCAATTCCTTATGTGTCATCAAATATATAAAACTCTTATGATATGTAAATATGTGAACCCGAGACTCATATAAATAATGCCTCCAAACTTTTAGAGCAAACACTATAATATCTAATTCTAAGTCATGCACTGGGTAATTGATTTCATGGGTTTTTAGCTGTCTTGAGACGTAAGCAATCACTTTACCATGTTTAATCAATACACAACCTAAACCCTTCTTTGATGCATCACTATAAACCACTAGTCCCTCTGTTCCTGAAGAAAGTGTTAACACTGATGCAATAGTAAACCTCATTTTTAACTCTTGAAAGCTTTTTTCACATTCATTTGTCCATTCCTACTTTATCTCCTTTCGGATCAGTCGGGTCATAAGAATAACTATGGTGGAGAACCCCTCTATAAATCTTTGATAACACCCTACTAAGCCAAGGATACTACGAATCTCAATTACATTTGTAGATCTTTCTCATTTCAATATTGCCTCGACTTTTTTAGGATCCACCGATATTTCTTCAACTGATATAACATGTCATAGGAAAATCACTTTTTTCAGCCAAAATTCACATTTGCTAAGTTTGGCGCACAATTGATGTTCTCTCAAAGTCAATAATATTTGCCTCAAATGTTGCTCATGCTCTAAGTACAAGCTTGAATAGACCAAGATGTCTTCTATGAATACCAATACAAACTTATCTAAGTATGGTTGAAAGAGTCGATTCATCAAGTCCATAAACATCGCGGGTGCATTTGTTAACCCAAACAACATTACCAAGAATTCGCAATGCCCATAATGAATTCTAAAAATGGTCTTTTCTACATCTAGATCCTTGATTTTCAATTGGTATTACCTCGATCTTAGGTCTATTTTCAAAAACATTCTAGCCTTCTTGATTTGATTGAACAAATCATCTATCCATAGAAGCAAATATTTGTTCTTTACCATTACCTTGTTTATCTATCTATAAATTATATAGAGTTTAAAGGTTCCGTCCTTTTTCTTCACAAGCAACACAAGAACTCCCCAAAGTGAATTACTTGGACTTGTGAATCCTTTATCTAGTGATTCTTGTAATTGAACCTTTAGCTCTGTTAACTCAGCTGGTGTCATACGATATGGTGACTGGGCTATTGGAGATGTATCAGACAACATATCAATAACAACTTCTACTTTCCTTTCTGGAGGTATTCTTGTCAACTCATTAGGAAATACATCAGGAAATTCTTTTATTATTGGAACATTCGACAATTGAATTTCTCCTCTCTTTTTTTTTTGTCTTCAAGATATATGCAAGATAAGCTTCACCCCTTCTTCATAATTTTCCTTGCGGTCATAACTGAGATAATATTTTTCTCTTCTTTAAACATTATTTTCCTACCATCAAGTCCATGGAGGGTTATTGTTTTCGCAAAACAGTTCATTTGAGCCTTATTCATACTCAACCAGTTCATACTCAGGATGACATCAAAGTCATGTAACTCTAGTGGTAATAGGTGTACTCTCAACTCACATATTTATATTAACTCAAACCCCTTTATTCATGTGATCAATATTCACAGTCTCACTTAATGGAGTGCTTATAACAAACTCGTTATTTGTTCTACAAGGATTTTTTCCTAATTTCCCATCAAGTTTACTTGCAACAAATTAGTGTGTGGCCCCCAAATCAAACAATACATGAACAAACATAAAATTTAACTGTAATGTATTTGCCACTACATCAGGAGTAGCTCCGATCTCCTCTTATGTCATGTAATACACTTTGCGCTGAGTCTTATCACTCCGAACATAAGTGTAGCCTCTATTACTGCTAGCCCCTGATAATGTTTGTCTGACTGGTCTGTCCATAGTGGCAAACTGTTGTTGATTATGAGTTTGCTGCTGATTCTAAATGATCTCGGTCTTGCGAGGATAATTTTTCCAGAAATGTCCCTGACCCTGTAATAATAACACCTACGACCTAAATATGAGCAATCTTGCCATTTGCACTCCCCTTGTAAATGTAACATCATCCTAGTGTTACAGAACAATCTCCTAGGTGTCTTTACCCACATTGAGCACACAGAGGATAAGTAATTGTCCTGTGCTCTGACGCTCCTCTAGAAAAGCCACCCTTGGGGTTTGATTTCCTTCTTGTCAACCCCACCTAAGTAATCTAAGCAAATGCAACTGATGTACCTCCTCATTGCTTTAATTGATTAAAATGCCCTTTTCCTTTTTTCGACAGAGGAGGTCTATCAAAGGTATATTGTGCTTCATTCTGCTTACCTAATCCATGTTAGCCCTCTTTCATACATGCCTCAAAGGTCTCTGCAACCTCAATAAACTCTCTGGTAGATTCTAAAAGTTGTAAATTTTGTTTTGCTTTAATTATTGCCTTTAATTAAGGGTGAGAAAAAAAAAACCAAAAACTCGATTAAATCGAGAAAACCGAAAAAAAATAACCGAAAAAACTGAAATGTGAAAAAAATAGATTAAACCGATTAGAATTTTGAAAAAACTAACTGGTTCGGTTCGGTTTTAGTTTTATAAGCCTGAAACTGAAAAAAACGAACCGAACCCCAACCGAGCCAAACCAGAAAAAAACCAAGCCAAACCGGTTTGAACCACTTTTTTCCTAAAATAACCAAATCGAATCAAAACCGGTCGGTTTGAACCAGTTTCGGTTTGGTTTTGGTTTTTTATAAAAAAAACCGGTTTTGGTTATTTTTTTTTATAAAAACTGAACCGAACCGAAAATGATCACCCCTACCTTTAATTATTAGCTGTAACAATTGAATTGAAGACTTCAGTAACTAGAGATCATTAATGTTAGAATCGGTAATATTGACTAAGAACAAACTTTCAGAGAATGATTCTTACTTACTTGAATGAATGAAATATTGACATAGATCACTCTCTTGATTCTATATATTAATAACATTGTAATGAGATAATTATTTGCATTAATTTGTATGTACTTTATTGATTGGATTCAGTTTCATATCAGACTTAAATTCAACTATGTTGATACCTTAAGTAAATCTTTTAGTTTGTTTCTCATCTATCATACACACAATTCTAGGAAATTGATTTCTAGCTAGCCAATGGTAAAACATAAAAAATATACAATAATTATATTATTTCATAGCTTTTGTACGATGATTATAAATTTTTTTTTAACATTTTTAATAAAAGGAGAAGTAATTGTTTAAAATTATTTAAAATAAAATCTCAATGCTCAATATAAAATAAAGTGAAATAATTAACAAAGAATCTAAAACATGTAGAAAAAACAATATACATCTACACTCATTTACTATTCATTGATATAGTGTATTTACCTTTTTGCCCTTCCATTAAAAAAAGAGAAGCCATGTTGGGATAATTTGGTTTTTTCTCATGACTCATTAGTAATTAAAGGATTGTCCGGAGATACATGCATATTTTCCACTTTTTTCTAAACAATAAAATATCTAAATTACCACTAGGTCAAAAAAATTAAAGTTGTTGATAATATTACTTGTGTTTTTTTTTAAAATACAGTGAAAAGATATATTTATCCTCGGAATCAAGAAACAATATGCCATGCATCTAGGTGGTTTTTTTGTCCTTTCACACAGGATTGTTTTTTGTTATTACCTGGTTTATTGAGGGTTGTTTAGTCTTCTAATCAAGATTAATTAAAATTACAATTGAAAAGATATATCATGTATGTTTTTAAATATTTTTTACTTAAATAATTTAAATATTCTTAACATTTTAAAAAAAATTACGACACCCCTAAGTATATAAAAATCTCTCAATAGCCTACCATATTTACCCCTCATTAAATATTATCAAGGCAAGATATCATTCAAGCCCCTTCTTTCACCAAAAAGCAAGACTCATAGGCTATAAATACCTTATGAATCCTTTATGCTCAAAGTTCACAATCTCTTCACTTTCAAAATTTGTTAGTATATATATTTTTAGAATTTATCTTTTTAAATATCATTACATTTTCTCTCTTTAAAAATATATTTACTTAAGCATATAAGAGTTTTTACATTCATCAAAGATAATATTTTACAGATACCAAACACCAACTATCAAGTATTTTGAATATAAAAGATGGATAATAATATTAGAACCAAGTGATTAACCGGTGATCCAATAAATAATAGGTATTCTTTTAAAAAAGCAAGTCATGTTTATTCCTCCTCCAGTATAGTATTTGAAACTTTTAACGATACTTAAAAATAGCAGTGTGGTTGCGGTTGCTTTTCAAATAGCTTTTCGTGCCAAAATGCATGCCAATGATATTTTTTTATTTTTTAAAAATCATTTTTGACATCAGCACATCAAAATGATTTGAAAACACTAAAAACATATTAATTTGAAGTTAATAAAAAAATAAAAATTTTTCAAATTTTATCAAAAGCGCTTTTGAAACGCAGAAACAAACAGTCCCTTAACTAGAAAACCGCTTCAATATTATCTCACAACTTGGGAAAATTGTGAGAGCAAAGAAAAACAAAATATGCTCTCCGTTTAATTGGTGAGAGAAAAATGCAAGAAATAAAAATAAAAGGAAAAGTTTTCTCATTTAACCACGAAAAGTCAATTTCTGCAACTTTGGAGAGAAAATGAGGAGAAGGTTTGATTCAAAAACTTGAATTTCAAATTTTCCCTGATTTTAATTTATTTTCTTTTACAGGGATCCTTGATTTTAAATTTTAAATCTTACTTTCATATTAAAAAATCTGCATGATGATAGCTATAGCCTATGTATAGCATGTAATATGAGCGACCAAGCCAAAACTAAAAATCATGTAACCTAGTTATGTTTTTGTTAAAATTTAATTTTTTTATTTTAAATTATATTATTTTTTTATGTTTTTAAATCGTTTTAATATAATAATATAATAATATCAAAAATAAATTTTTTTAAATATATATATATATATATATATATAATATATATATTTTTAAATAAAAAAATCATATAATCCTACCAATTAACTTCATTGATTCGTCGAGAATCAATTCCCTTCTTGCACAACAGAATCAATTCCAGAGACTCCATTCTTTTTCAATGATTCCTCCAAGATCTAATGAATAAAAAAGATTTGATTTCTTTCAAAATTCTTTCGAATCTCCTGCTGCCTCAAAGCACTTTTTTACCCCGGGATCTAATGAAGAACCAAGCTGCTTCTTCCACCTGTGATGTAAATGCAGTAAAAGACGGGGTTTATAAACAGTAAATCCTGTTTTTTTTCTTTATTAAACTTGCAGAAGCTGCGTTTTGTTTAAAACGCTGCCACAATCACGTAAACAAACCGACTCAAAGTCAAATATTAGATTTATTTTTATGGTTCTCTTACCTCCTTGATCTCGAGAGATCCAAAACACAAATCCACAAATTTCTCAAGATTAATATATATGTGTGTGCGCGTGGAAGATTTATCCATGATTTGATTCTATTTCACCCCACATTTCTCTAACATAATATATATATATATATATATATATATATAATTACTTGAGATTTGATATCATTTTATCTCTTAATCTCATATACATAAAACTATACGTCCACTAATCTTAGATTTGTAAGCATACATAGCAAATTAACCGAAAATAATATAATAGCTATATTAAACATGAATGGATCGTATGAGAGATGACGACTCCTAAATATAGAGTATACAATATTGAGCTATTTTCCTTTGTTTTTATTCTAGAAAATAAACTGATCTATACCCTTTTCACTCAGATAATGCCTGGGAAATCCTAGGCAGCTCAGCATACAATTTTAAGACTCCGAAGAATCCCTACTTATTATGAAAATAAATCAGAAAAGAAGTTATCCAATATGGCTGAATATCACAAAACCATTTCAATAAATTGCTAGTCTAAAAGCCCTTGAAAGAAGACTCTATATAACTCGATTTTAACTCTTAAAATTCACAAAATTTATATAAAAATAGCAATATATATATACACACCAAAAACAGCATTTTGCATGATCTCTCTAATTTTGTTTTTTGAAATCTTAGCCTTTTGTGAGTTTTTCGTGGGTTTGAGATTTTTTCAATATTTTATTTGATTTGTGCGAGCAAAAGAAAAAAAAAAGAGAAGGAACGAAAAAGAAAAAAAAAAAGACAGCAGGAATGAGGGTCGGAAATGGAATAGGCAAAGAAAATAAAGTAGAGCCAAGAACCAAATGGTAGAAGAGGAAAAATGTGGGGATCAATGTAAAACTTTTTCCCTTCACACGGTACGACGTAGTTTTCTAAGGGCCAGAACACAAAAAAAAAAAGCTTGGCCTGACACTGTTCACATCTTCTTTCTTTCCCCTCACTTTTCTTTCTTTTCAACACCTTTTTTTTTTCTGAGCAAAACAACAAAGCCCTAGCTCTCTCTGTCTCTCTCATGCTTGCCACTCCACCAAAACAACACAAAAAACAAGCCTTGTCCCCTCTCTGGATCGTATTTGAACTTGCAGCAACAACAGTGCTGCTCAAGCTATAAACCAGCTGCACACAAGCAAAAGAAAAACAAACCTTAAACCTGTAATACATCCACAAAAACACTTTTTTGCAGCCGTATTTCTTGCTGCAGTTAGGAACAAAGAAGAGAGCTAGCAAATACGTGAAGGGTCTGGTTCTTTGAAATGATCTATGAATGAGTTTGGTTTCTAATAAAAATGAATGAGTTTTGATTTTGTTAAAGATTCAAAATTCCGGTTCAAGCATGTAGGTAAAGTCCTTTTTATTTCTCTCATGTCCAGCCCTTGACTGCCAAAGCCCTAGCCTTTGAGGTCATAAGTCACGCACAATTAGGTCAAATAATGCAGGAGAACTGGCTTTCTTTCAACCCATGTATCCAAGGCATGCAGCAAACAACCAGGGGTCCTTAGGTCGTTGTTTATATATCTTGTGTGGTGACTTTAGATAAGCATGAAAGAAAAGAAATCAGGTTCATGGCATGGTGGGGTGACTTTAGATAAGCATGAATGTGTTTTATTACCTAGACACTAAACGTGAGAAGGTGGAATGTGTTTTATTTTAAATAGATGGCCCTCCCTATAGTAAATATATTGGTAGAGTTTAGTTATATTTTGTTTTAACTCCTACGTGTAAAGAAGAACATAAAATTGAGCAAGTGGAAAAGCTATAGCAGACGGGTTAATTAATTTTTCATCAAATAAAAATGAGGTAATTGATTACTGATAACCCAAATTTCAAATTTATTTTTGTTTTGTTTTGGGATGTTTGTTAAGAATTTAAAGATATTTTTTTTTATAATTATGTTATTTATTTTTATTTTTATTTTTAAGATCTGCTAGTTTTACTAATTTTTTTTAAATTCTTGTTATGGTGATGTTTTTTTTTCTAATTAATTTGATATATTTTATGAGTTTGTTTTGATTATACTTGAATTTTTTTTATATTTTATTTTTAGCGGAGCCACCAAAATTACCAATTTTTTCTATGTTTTGATTTTAGGTTGAACTATGAACAAAATACGAAGAATTGATTTTTTTTTTTTAGAAAAAAAGAAAAACTAATGATAACTCACAGCCTAGTAAACCAACTCCAATATGTAATGTTGAAGTTATGGTTGAGCAGTCTCAATGTGCTTCAGCTTACGAAGAACCTGCATTGACTAGTGAACCACCTCCTACTAGAATCGATATTGCTCATTTAATTAGAGATCCAAGCAATTGTCCTCAAATTTAGGAATACTTGGTTAATCAACAAGTTGAAATTCGAAGGGCATACATTAATTTGGGGTCATATCAACCTTTGATGTCTGAATATCCGCTGACTGGTGAAAAACATCCTTGTCGATTTCAATCTTATTGGTTCAAAAGTTATCCATGGCTTGAATATTCAGATAAAAATACTGTATTTTGTTTCCCTAACTATCTATTTTCAAGGGAGCCATATGGAAAGCCAGGATCAAACACATTTACTGTTAAAGGATTCAATTGTTGGAAGAAAGTTAATGATGGGGAGCGGTGTGCTTTTTTGACTCATATGAAAAAATGTTCAAATTCAGCTCACTGATTTGCTACCAGGTGCTTGGAAAATTTGAAAAATCAGTCATGCCATATTAAGAAGGTAGTTAAGAGACAAACTACTCAAGAAATTCAAAATAATCGATTGCATATTAAAGCTTTAATAGATATTGTTCGTTGGCTTACATTTCAAGCATGTGCTTTTAGAGGGCATGACGAACGCCCTAAAACAAAAAACCGAGGTAATTTCCTTGAAATTATGGAACTTTTAGCATCTTACAATGAGCAAGTAGGAGCTCTTGTTTTGGGTAATACTCAACAAAATGTTAAATACACCTCACATCAAATTCAAAAAGAAATTTTGCATGTCTTTGTTATAAATGTTCAGTCTTCAATTCGTCATGAGATTGGTGATGCAAGATTTTATTTAATTGTTGATGAAGCTCGAGATGAATCCAGAAGAGAGCAAATGGTCCTTGTTATTAGGTTTGTTGATATAAGTGGATTTATACGAGAACAATTTTTTGATATAGTTCATGTCAAAGATACAACTGTTTCAACTCTTAAGGAAGAGATTTCCTTTGTTTTATCTCATCACAATCTTGATGTTCAAATTATTAGGGGCCAAAGATATGATGGTGCTAGTAATATGCGTGGAGAGTGGAATGGTTTGCAAGCTTTATTCATTAATGATTGCCCTTATGCATATTATATACATTGCTTAGCTCATCAATTACAATTGGCTCTTATTGTTGCAACTAGAAAAATATCTGATGTTCACACTTTCTTTCAGAATTTGATTTTCATTATTAACATTGTTAGTGCTTCTTGCAAGCGTAATGATAAATTACGGGCTTTTCAAGCAACTACAATTGAACATCTAGTTAATATTGGTGAGATTGAAACGGGTAGAGGAGTTAATCAAGTAGGTGATTTGCAACGACCTGAAGATAGCAGATGGAGCTCGCACTTCAAATCAATTTGCAGTTTGATAAAAATATATGGGGCAACTTGCTTGGTTCTTGAAAACATTGCTTTAGATGGATCACTTATTCTCAACGTGGTGATGCGACCTTTTCATTTAAGTTGCTAATGTCATTTGATTTTGCATTCTTCTTACATATAATGAAGAATGTTATGGGAATTACTGATGTGCTTTGTCAAGCCTTGCAACAAAAATCTCAAGACATTTTAAATGCTATGCATTTGGTGACTAGCACAAAGACTTTAATTCAGAAGTTAAGAGATGATGGTTGCGAAACTCTTTTAGAAGAAGTGATATCATTTTGTAAGCATCAAGACATTGAAGTTCCTGATATGGATGCTTGTTTTTCTAGTGTGGGACGATCTTGTCGTAAAACAAAATCAGTAACAGTTGAGCATCATTACCGAGTTGATATATTTACAGCTATCATTGATCAGCAATTACAAGAGCTAAATAATATATTCAATGAGCAGACGATCGATTGGGTGTGGGTATCGTTTCTTTAGAGATGATGTTTTTTTTTAATCTTGATACCAACTCCTTATTCTATTTTCTGAAATCAGTACCTTTTTAAGATTTATAAGAACTAAATAAATGTTGACTTTTTTTATAAATCTTTTAGTCCAAAAGTCCTACATGCGGGGGATTGACAAGTAACACACAAAATGCTTGTGCTTTATTTCTAAACGTATAACATTGACATGAAGTTACAGAAAAATACAACTATTTTATGCTTTCCTGGGAAGGAAAGGAAGAAGACATTTGAGCAACCCAAATCTAGCATGCATTTTTCAATGCAGAATCGAACAGGTCAATCTTAAGAACCATGCACATTATGGAATCCAAAGAATGGATATCTGCTAAAAAAATCAATAACATCCAGAAGATAACAAAAGGTTTATATGCCAGAACCCAAGATGTCTCGGGTCAAAGAAAACCCACCTGGATATGACCTGTGTATTTTCAAAGTTCTTGCTTTTTCACCAGGGAAGGTATCAAGATCATTTTTCTTCGCATTTTCTACTGGTTTCTCAACAGACTCTTTAGTTTCAGCAATAAATTGAAGACCCTGAAACAATACGTTGGACCATGTCATGGAAAATGCAATTATGAATACAATGAAGAAAGTGTGACTTAACATACCTTTAGAGACCTTTCTTCATATGCCATAGCTGAATGGTTTGCTAGCTTAGCACCAACATCCTACCAGAATTCCAAGGTAAAATATTTCAATTAGTAACTAAATACAAAAACTGAGAAGGTAAGACCAGAATCAGTCCATAGATTAGAGCAGGGTCACAAACTGTGCATTATCTATCTTAGTGGTTGCCAAGAAATGGGTCTTTTTTTTTTTGGTGGGGGGGTTTGCTGGCTTTGAGGGGAGAGGAGAGGGACTTGGCAAAACGTCCATAATCTAAGATTATTAGAATTGGAAAGGAGGTAACATTGCAGCAGGTGGTTACCAGACCTGATAAGCTTTAGTGCCGGGTCCATCTTTAAAGCCTCCAGCAAATTGACATAGATACCATAGACCAGAGTTTGTTGCATCCTGTGTGATGCGGATTCAAAAATTTCTGAGCCATTGCACATTGTTAGAAAGAACTCATTGATTAAGAAGTCGAAAAAAAACCTGTTTGCTTTCAAGAAGTTCAAGCTTCCCTTCCTGTTGAGATTCTTGAGATATCAGGAATCAACAAAGGCATCCTCCAATCAAAAATAAATTTTAAGCTACAAGAAGCATTGCAACTCACCAGCCCGGATATCATTTCATGGATTGATTCAACATCATATCCAATTTGGGAAAGATTTGATTTCATCTCATCTATCTGCATGCAAGTAAAACCATAGCTGAAATACATATCTATCTTGATATGAGTTGATTTAGCTAAAATAATATCTACTCTGAGCATATCAATTGGGTGTGGGTATTCATAAGAAACAGAATCAGGCAAAGAATAGAGTGAGGTGAACTATTTAAGCTACACAAAAAAGAAATAAAATAGGGAAACCTATTAATGACCGCTTATATATTACATGTTTTCCAAATCACACCCTTGTTTTAAAAAATCATGCTGTTGTAAGTTGTAACCTTCGGTTTCACCTCATTCTCAAATCTAACATGCTCTGCACATGATTTTTCATTTTGTGAATTGACTTAAATGTCGCTCTTCTCTACCCTATTTCCTCTCTACTATTCTGCTTTTCCCTTCTCTTTTCTGATCTACATCATGTTGCCTTTCTGTTCAGGATCAGGTTCACTAGGTAGCTCAATCAAGTTCAAGCTGATGTTCCTACTGTCGTACATATTTCTACAAGCTGAGCTGGATATGGCAAGTGTTGGTTAGCTTAGCTTGGCTTGTACACAACCAAGCATACCTTATGCCCTAGGCAAGGAAGAAATGGAAAAAAAAAAAGGAGAAACAAATGATTAATATCTATCAATTGTAAAAGGAGAATACTGAACATACATCATTGGCAATGAGCTTAGATGTTTCAATCTGCTCCTCAATCTTCCAGTCCAAATTTCCCAGCCTTTTTGTCAGATGTCTTTTTGTTGACTGCACAAGTTGACAGTCGAAGAGAATTAAGAATACTGCAAAGAATCCAAAACATAGAGTTGCTATCTAAGACATGAGACTTATTAGAAAGAATAAGTCATCCTACTTACAGCTAACGTTTCAGATACATTCTCCAATTGTTTTGACACGGTTGCAACAGCATTTGCCATATTTTGCTTTGTTACAAACATTACATCTGAAAATGACCAGCCCTGCACCACAAAGCAAATAGATGATGCATCCACCCATTGATCAGCAAGAAGACAATGTGCTAACAGGTGCAATACCATCGGCATTTGGGATAAGAAATTGTTTTCACTTTAAGCATTAAGAATCTTGCCTTCCACCAAAAGTAACAATATCCCATTGCTCCAAGTGCAGCAGCTGGCACTAGGTAAGAAGAAAAATTCCCTGTGTGCACGGGAAATTTCACGAGCATCATTGCATATTCTACTCTTCCATCAAGACATCCAAAATAGAAATGTTGCCAAAAATATCTAATAGAACCATGCACTGACAAAAAAAGCTAACACGATAACTGAACCTGAATGCCTTTTGACATCAGGAAAAGAAAATGTTTAGAGGAAATTCTAAATCCTATAATAATTTTACCTTACAAGTTATCTAGTCCTTGTTTAGGCTTCATTCAAGAAACAATCTGAAAGCCTTCTCATGATCGACTTGGATATCTCAACTGCAGTTAACTTATAATTCGTGTTCTAGTCTGAAATAATTGCAGTACAAATTTAAAATTTGCTGATTATTTCTTAAGTCATTCCAAATAAGACTTATGAATAGCATTTATCCTTTTCTCTTCCTTTCCCTTTTCTTCAGGGGAGAGAAGGAGACTGGTCAAGGAAGAATGAAATGTCCTATTAACAAGCCACTTGGTTTTTCTGCATATAGTTGATCCACATGTCCTTCAAAATAAGTAAATGCATTGCATCTCACAGTAAAATCAAGAGATTAAACCTTCAGATAAAAGTAAAGCATGCTTATCAGAGTCCTGAAACGCTAACCAAGAGTTTTACACACTGATTGGACAAAAATTTAGCAATTTAATTTTGATGCACTTTTAATCAACTCTAAGCCCATTGGAAGGTTGGTTATCTATCAGCATATAAGTATCAAAAGAAGATCAAAGAGAGAGAAATTTCAACTCAAAACACAATAAGAATATAAAAATGAAGGACATAGCAAAAGGTAGACTACTAAGAATCTATTACTCTTCAAGAAAAGTATGGAAATTACTTGGAATCTTAAGCTCTTAAAAAAAATACTTACCATTAGAAACAGAATTTCCATTATAGATGGTTACAGGACTAGATAAGCTCAACTCCTTAATCTCTTGCGCCAATTGACGAATCTAAGACAGAGACACATGAGAATACATCAGAAAATACAGTCAATCCGAAGAGAAATATGATAGATTGCTAACAATAGCCAAATACCCTGACTCCTTTGGAAATATAACTACTTCCTGTTCCACAAATATCCCCTCTTTTAGATACCAGTGCACCTAAGAAGATTCAGAAACCTTCCCAAAACTCACAGGCATGACAGCACACATGGAAAGCAGTCTATCACACCTCCAATGGAATTCAATTACCCAACATTTTAAGAAGACTCTGCTTCCCATATTCTGATTCTAGGAAGAAAGTCCCCTTTGATTCAATTCTTGGAATAAAAGTTAGGGGCCACTAGGATGTCCTCCGTGTGATGATTTCACCCAGGTTCTCTAAACTAGCAGCCCTGAACTAAGGAGGAAATAGGTTCTTTTAATTCATAATACAAAATCGCACATGCAAACTTGCATCTATTTAAACTGACATTGCATCAGGGTCCATTATTTACAGTCCAACTCTGGAACTTTTTAGATGCACTGAAATCTGCTAAAATGTGTTTTTCGCATCATGTATCAAAACAAGATGTTCTTTTTTTCTTCCTTTGTGTTATGCTCTTCTACGAGTACCCATTTCTTATAAATAAATAATAAAAAGAAAAACTTGGAAAACCTGAGCAGCAAGAAGAGCGGTGTCGTATTTGTAAGGAGCGATCTCGACTTCGTCAACACCCTTGAGTAATTCTTGAAGCTGCCCAATGAGTTCAGGCAATCGTCCATTTTTCAAAATAATCGAACTGGTCAAACCTAAAACAAAAAACACAGAGACATGAATATAATAGCATACGTACGAACAAGAACACAGTTTGATAAGCTAAAATAAAGTAAGTTTACAATTCCATGGACGAAAAAATTCATAAATTTTTGCAACCAGACAAGAAACAGAAAAAATAAAACCTTATCAATTCAGTTTACATGAGATTTTATATTTCTAAAGCAAAAACAAAAGAGGGTGAAATTGCTGATTGAGAGGTGTTTGAATTGTTTATCGGGTCAACAATCGTGAAGCAGCCGAAAAGCATTAGAGTCAAAGTAAAGTTGAAGCTTTTATGATCAGAGAAGGCAAAGAAGGGACGAGAGAGAGAGAGAGAGAGACCTGCACCGACGAGAATGAGAACTTTGGAGGTAGAGACCCCAGTCTGCAAAGCCATCGTTCTCTTCTTCTTCTTCTTGATGGAGGCTGCCTCTGCCTGGCAAAATTGATTATTTTCTCTTCTTTTCTTTTTGGCTGTCAAAGCTGGTTTGTAATTTAAAAATATAACATAACAAATATACTATGCTAGTATGTGTACGGTTCGTTTTTAATAAATTTTTAATTTTTTTTTATTTAAAAATATATGAAAATAATATTTTTATTATTTTAATATTAACATGTTAAAATGATTTAAAAATAAAAAAATATTAATTTCAAATAAAAAAAATCAAAAAATAATAAACATGTTTTTAACTAAAAAACAAATAATTTTTAAAAGAAAAGGTGAATTCTCTGTAACCAAGGACATACTTCTCTATTCACTAGAATAATAGAGTGATGTTTCTGGCATTGACTAAAAAATTAATTGTTTATTATTCAGGAATGTTTTGGTATTATCATTACTGATTTGTTATGAGGTGTTTTGTGTATTCAATTTTTAATGCATAATAAAATAATTAAAATATTCTTTAAACAATAAAATAATTAAAATATTCTTTAAAAAACAAATATTATTGTATAAGGGTGTTTTAGTATTTCTTTTTCTTTTTAATTTTACAGTATAATTACACAATTATCCTTAGAATAAAAAATATAAACCGTGTACACATGGATATGGACATCTTTTCCTCAAGGTTGTTTTTTAATTACTAGATTGATTGAGGGCAATGAAGTAATTTAACTTTTAAAATAAAATAAAAGGTGGTTGGTGTCTCCAAACGATCAAAATCCCTTTTCACTGGTCGTTAGAAGTGTTGTGATGTCCTCACTATTTTAAGGTGGTGTGTGTAGTTAATGATGGTACTGTTTATCATCGATGATTTTTTTTTCTTTTTTTTCCTTCTTTTATCTCTTATCCTCACAAAATTCATGGTAGCCATGCAAAAATTCAGAGTTGTTCTTTAATTTGTAGGTATTGTCACTCAAGTCGTTATTCTTTTGATTTTTATTCTTAGTCTTTTTTAAAATAATTTATTTCTTTTCAATTTCATCATTCAATCCAATTTGGGATATGTTATTTTTTTATTTAGTCCTCATTCTTTTGGTTTTTGTTTTTTGGTTTTTTTTGTTGAATTGATTTTTCTTTTCAATGTCACCCTTCAATCAAATTTTTTTATTTTTTATTTCATCCTTTTGTTAAATTGATTTTTCTTTTAAATTTTACCCTTTAATAAAAAAAATAAAATTTATTTTGTATTTCAATTTTGATCCTCATTCTTTTAATTATTATTTTTAATCCTTATGTATAATTTCAATTATTTTTTCAATTTCATCCCTCAACATTTGATCGATTGAGATTTGAGTTTCATATTTTTTTCATATATGGGTGTTTTCAGTCTAATGACCCGGGTTACAAATTTAAAAAGTTAAAATAGTATTTATTTTCTTTTATGCTTTCATCATTCGACATTGTTTTTTTTTAAAATGGTTTTTGTTATTTAATTTTTATGTTTCTCTATCATGTTATTCCGATCTCATGACCTAAGTCTTGAGCTTGACGGGATAACCATGGTTGGCTCAACCCTTATTACTAAATTTATAAGTTTATCACGTTAACTCAAGTTGATTCGAGTCAATTGTTTTAGGTCATTGTTTTACCAAAATTTATTCTTTTGTATTTAATGGGTTGAAAATTAAGCTACATTGTTTATCTCATTTTGAAAAAATATTTTTTTTCTCATGTTATCATGATCATTTTTTTAAATTTGGTTCACATGTTGTTGTTGTTGTCTATTTTTGTATCGTCTAATTAAAATAAAACTAATTTATTTGATCTAGTCAGGTCTATAATCCGAGTCATAGGTTTTTTTCTTCTTTAAAATGCGTTTGTGACACCTGAATATATTTTTTACATAAAAAACAGTTTGGTCTTGTTACGTAATGCAAGTCCACACCTAGTGATTCTCCAATAAGGTATGTTTTTTAAGTAAAAAAAAAATCCATCTCTTCCATCATCTATATTTGTCCTCTCTAGGACACTATATATTTTTTAAGGTGCTAACAACTTTTTTTTCCTTTTTTTTTCTCTTTTCTCCTTGATTTTCATGTATTTCCCTTTAAAAATTCGAAGCAACCCTTCAATTTATTATTCCTTTAAATTTGGTCCATTTGTTTTTTATTGCTATTTGTTTTATTTGATATAATCTATAAATTTTGAAATTTTTTTCAACCTCGTCCCCCTTTATTTATTTTTATTTTTTAAATTTGGTCTTTATTCCTTGATTGCTATTTTTTTTATTTAAGATAATTTTTTAAATTGATTTTCCTTTTACATTTTCATTATCGAGTTTTTTTTATCAAATTTGATCATCATTTTTTTTATTGCTATTTTGTTTACTTTGGCATTTTTTTTAAATTGACTTTTTTTTTCTGATTTCATCATTCAATATTAAATATTAAGTCTGGGTCTAGGATTTCACGAGTTGCGAGTTTAAGAGATTAACCCAGGTTTAGAAGATTCACTTAGATTTGTGGTTTTTTTTTTCCTTTTCTTAAAAGCATGTTTTTATTTTTATTTTTAGACTTCAACATTTACTCAATTGGAGATGGGGTACCTTGTTTTTATTTATATGCTTTTTAAGGAGTTTTTCACTAATTTTTAAAATTACTCATGTTTTCTCCATTCTTTTTATTTTCCATGCTTTGTTGAATTTACTTTAGAGAGGTTTTTAAATTGATATTTCTTTTATTTCATGCTTCAACATTAGATTGGTTGGGATTTAATTTTCTTTTTCAGTTTCATTCTTCTTTCTATACTTTTATCATGGTCTTATCATTTAGACTGCGAGTTTGACAGGTTAGATTGAGTTTTTTTAGGACTTTTTTTATTTAATATTTATCACGTTTCATCCTCTAGTATTAAGCTGTTTTGGAATTGAGCTTTCTAATCTTTTTTTGTTTACCTTCGTAATTGTCAATCCCATTAGGATTTTAAGAAAATAAAAGTCCCTACACGCGGGCCTTTTCTAAATGGGCTATGAGTGATGGCCTAACTTGCTAGACCCAACAATGCCTGATCTCTTACTTTTTAAAAAATTTTGCTTTTTTTAATGTTTGTTTAATATGTATTTTTTGAACTAATTTATTAATTTAGAATTAAATTAGTATATCTTATCTTTTTTTATTTAACATTTTTTAAATAATGGTTGCTTTTTAATTATTTTGTATGTATTTAATTTTTGAAGAGGTTATTCTAATTCATCTATATTTTTTAATGTTTTATATAAATTAAATTTATTTTTTAAAATAAAATATATTTATTTTTGAATAGCATTTCTTATAAGTGCTGCCTTACTTAATATATTTTTCTCTTTGATTTTATTCAATCAATCTCATGTGTGTGTCTATTCCTAGTATTATTTAATTAAATATAAAATTAATTTCAATAAATAGACCGATTGAACAAAACCAGGTAAATAACCCATGTTGCAATATCAAATATATTGGTCTTCATTTGTCTCTCAATTTCTCCAGTTACATCTTTAGTTATTTTTAATGATTTTATTTTTATTTATTGACATAAATGGTTCTTGATTTATTTAATTAGATGTGCGCATAAATTTTTTAATTTACACTTAAAATTTTTTATATAAAAAACACGTTGAAAAATTCTGCATGTTCAATTTTTTTGTTGGAAAAAACTTTATGACCAGTGGCGAAGAGCGGGTAAAATAGCTAGTGTGTGTGTGTGGCTATGAAAGTAAACAGAATAGGATATTGTGAGACTTGTTTTCAATAAATACTAGTTATTTGACCTGTGCCTTGCCACGGGTTAGATAAATTTTTCTTTTAATAAAAAAATGAATATACATCATTTCATAAGTGTTTGTTAACAAAAAAAATCTCAATCATAAATTTAAAAGTTTATGTATGCATTCAAAAAATAAATTATGAAACTTAATTTCTAACTAATCGAAGCTAACCAGTTAAACATGTGACCCGATTCATGAACTCCATCGGGTTCAATAGTTTTTCTATATAATTTTTTATTTAAATATATGATAAGAAAAATAGACACTCATAAAATTAAGAACAAACTAAATATTGAGGTGTTTGTTTGAGATCGAGATTGTTGTAACCCATTTTTGGGTCCCCACAAAATATATATAAAAATATATAGCCAAAGGAGGTTAGAAAAATAACAGGATGCAGAAGCGCTCAGAAAATGGTTGGAAAATTGGTCAATGAGGTTAAAAATACAAAGATGGAATTTTTGATAATATATTCTTGAAGGAGGAGAGCCCTGTTGACAAGGAAAATTTGAATTTTTAGGAGAAAAGCCCAAGTTTGGATGTTTATAGACTTAATTGGATTTTTAATTGATTTTATAGGGGATTTGATTGCAAGAAAATTGATTTTTAAGTCAATTTAGGCTTTAATTGAAAGAAATTTAAGTTCTGGGGCCAAAATATAGTTTTTAGGAATTTATTGGGTCAAATCAGGGGTTTAATTGAATAAATATTGAAGTTTAATGACCAATTAGGGGTTTAATTGAAAAAACCGAAACCAGGGACCAATTTGGAAAAACCGGGTAAATAGAGGGGGCTGTTTTACTTTGGTTCAGGGGCCTAATTGAAGAAATTGGAAGTTTATTGATCAATTGAGGGCTTAATTGCATAAATCAGAGGCCAAGGACTAAAGTGAAAAACGCGGCCAACTATGGGGGCGGAGATCAAATTTGGCAGGGATACAATTGAAATGAACAAGAAATGATAGAGGACTGATTTGAAGTTTGGCTCATTTAAATGAAACGGCCAGAACGGTGTCGTTTTGAACGACACTGTTCATCTTCCTCCTTCCCCTGTTGAACAACAACAGAAGACAAAAACCATTTTCAAAAACCGTCCCGCCTCTCTCTCCTCGTCCCCATCGAAGCCCCACACCTTTAGACCACCGAACGGGTCACTGGCCGACCAGCCGTTGCGTGATTGAAGGCGCACCTGCTCCATTTTTTCCTATAAATAGAGAGAGACCGAGAAGAGGGAGAGGGGAAAAACGGACAGAAGAGAGGGGAAGAAACGAAAAAAACAGAGAAAAAACAGAGGGAAAGACTTCTTCAGAATCAGCTCCCCAGGCCGCCGCTGCCAGCGCCACCCTAGAGCCACTGCCAGCTGCTGCCTCCCTCCCCGTAATGGATAACAGCCCTGTACCGTGAGAAGAAGCAGAAGAAGCAAAAAACAGAGACAGACAGAGGAAAAGCAGAAACAGAGGAGAAAGGAGGAGAAGCCGCCGCTTGGAACCACCGTCAGAACCACCGGAAGACATTGTTTCCGCCACCAGGTTTGTTTCTGCATCACTAGGAGTGTTCGCCATCGTCTTCAACATTGTTTCCGCCACCAGGTTTGTCCCCTTCCTCGTCGCTGTGCAGACCATTTTCTCGCATTTCACTGTTCAAGTGAAATATAATTCACTTGAACAGTGAAATGCTATTTCACTGTTCATGTCAAATATAATTCACGTGAACAGTGAAATGTTATTTCACTGTTCACGTGAAATATAATTCGCGACCTGGTAAGGCCTGCTGGGTTCAGCCCAGCCACATGGGCCGAGCTAGGTCCGGCCCAAAAAAAAATAATAAAAATAAAAATAAAAAAAATTATAGAAAAAATATATGTGATTTTGTTGTAATTTTATTACTGTGTTTTAATTAATATTGGTTGGTATTTTATACTGTAAAGATACAAAATCCGGTATTAAAATACCCGGTTTTCATCAAAACATCAAAGATTTTCAAAACAAAAAATGTCTTTTGCTTTCAAAAATTTTCTAAAAATATCTTTGAAAATATTGTTGATTTTTCGGCATTTATTTTATCAAAGTGGATTAATATTTGGTTGTATTTTTTACAAACCCAGTATTAAAATACCCGATTTGCGTCAAAGCGTACAAAATACATATTTTTAAAAAATGTTTTGTTTTAAAATACGGCCTAGTCTCTCCAATATATATATATAAATATTATAACATCATATTTTCACACAACAAAGAAAATTTCAAAAACAATATATGTATTAACATGCATTTCGGCTTTAATAACCAGTTTATTAAAGCCATGAGAACTAGGCCAATATTTCAAAAATTCTAAAAAATCTTTTTGTCTTCTTTTAGATTTGGGATTACGAATTTATACATAAAACGTATTCCTGATATTAAAAATATGGTTTTTTTACATAGATATTAGAACGGTTAGGTTTTACCCGATAAGATAAGGACCTCCTTATTGAGGAGGACTTTTCTTGAACCATAGATGGACCAACATACATAGACATTAGAACGGTTAGGTTTTTACCCGATAAGATAAGGACCTCCTTATTGAGGAGGACTTTTCTTGAACCGTAGACGGACCAACAACTAGGAAACACAACGAGACCTTGAATTTTATCAGACAAATAAACAATGCAGCTTACCTTAGGTAGGGCGTATTTGGGGTGCTAATACCTTCCCTTTACGCAATCAGTCCCCGTGCCCGATCTCTGAGACCAGTTAGGGTTCCTAGTGACCAAAATACTAGGTGGCGACTCCCACACTATTTTTCACTACTAAGAGACAACGAATTCCTTGTCTCCCCACATTGACCAGATATATATATCCCATCACACATTCGAGGGTGGACGATCGCCGTGATGTCGCGCACGTGCGACAGAATGGCGACTCCACTGGGGACCTTGTGGACTTAGCTTTGTTTTTGTCTGATTTGTTTTTGTTTTCGTGTGTTTATTGTTAATATGCCTTTCCTTTTGTTATCCGCTTATATGCTTCAAATATTTTTACACATATTGTTCATGCATTTGTATAGAACTGTCTCATACATCTTATAGAACTGTCTCATGCATCACATACTTTGATTATTGAGAAGCACACACAAGCTTTAAGTTAAGTGGGGGACTAGCAGCTTACCTTACGACTGTTAGTCAAGGTTTAAGTTTGTGTAAACCCCAACTCTTTGCTGAGTGCTTAGACTGGTAATAGTTGGTACATGTGACCATCTCATTGCCTACAAGCCCCCATATTGCCTCCACGAGGGCAATCACTGGGACAGCAAGAGACCCTTTTTAGAGACTGAATAGCCAACCTACCCTCGTCAAGCACAAAAGAACCGGCTATAGGGTGTATGCTCCATAAAATATATTTTTGCATAAGACAAAACCTAACCATAAGGCCTTTGGTTTTCAGGTCTTTTCAGCTCACATTATATATGCATCATGCATTGTTCTTTATCATACATACATTCATTTACATTTTTTCCACGCACGCCAGATCGTGAAACATAGGTCCCACATCCGAAGTCCACCACACCCGGTCTAGATCAAGAATGGAGAACGAAGAAAGAGCTCACTTAGAGTCACACTACCAGACCGAGTTGGAATCTGTGAAAAATGAAGTTTCTCGACTGACCAATCTGCTTGAGCAACTCTTAAGAGCCAAGAACGGGGAGGGAACGTCTACCCAACCACCTATAGGAGCACCGTCAGTTCATGTCCCGGGGGTATCTCAGAACTTGGGGGCAGATTCAGTGACGGGGCAGCAATTTGCGCCTGCCATTCCCATTCAGCCCCCTCAAGCTCACATCACTGTAGATAGGCCTTCCGATAATAGGTCCACTGGATTTATGAACAATGACAAGATATCAGCCTTGGAAGAAAGGTTAAGAGCGGTCGAGGGAAATGACTGGTTTGACCCCATGCGAGCGTCTGAAATATGCTTGGTGCCAAACATCACGGTACCAAAAGATTTTAGGATACCGGAGTTTATAAGGTACACTGGGTTGGAATGCCCAAACACTCACCTTCGATCTTATTGCAATAAGATGGCTGAGGTGATTCATGACGATAAGTTACTGATCTACTTTTTCCAAGACAGTCTATCGGGGTCGGCGCTAAGTTGGTACATGAGGCTGGATAATACCAGGATTAAGAAATGGAAGGATTTAGTGGAGGCTTTCCTTAAGCAATACAAGTTCAATTTGAAAATTGCTCCAGATCGAACAAGCCTTATGTCAATGGAAAAGAGAAGCCAAGAGTCAGTAAAGGCTTATGCGCAAAGATGGAGGGACGAGGCCACTCATGTGCAACCTCCTTTGATAGAAACGGAGATGGTGACTTTGTTCGCCAATACATTCAAGGCACCCTACTATGAGCATTTAATGGGTAGTTCAGCTCAGCATTTCTATGATGCTGTACGCATAGCGGAAAGAATAGAGCAAGGGATTAAAGCTGGACGCATAATTGAGCCATTGGAGACAAAGGGTTTTATTGAAAGAAAAATGAAAGGTCCCGTTAACAACTTCGAAGATGGGTCCAATGACAAGATAACGGATTCATATAACCCACAAATACCTACCTCTCATGTGGCCCACATAAACTTTAACAAATCTTTTTCCTCTAATCGAGCAAATAACCAGTCAAACATCCAAAACAACGACCAAAGACCAAACACAAGATACATTGCAGAACAACTACCGCCATTACCCATGCCTTTGAAGGAAATGTATGCCAAACTACTGAGCATTGGACAAATAGCTCCTATCCCTACATTACCACTACAACCACCATTCCCCATCTGGTATAAGCCCGAGTTGACTTGCGAGTACCATGCTGGTATTCCCGGACATTGTCTTGAAACGTGCTACGCTTTCAAGAGCATGTTGTTGAAGCTCATCAAGATAGGATGGGTGTCGTTTGAAGACACACCCAATATCAATTCAAATCTATTGCCTAGTCATGACAAAAGTAATAGGGGATAAAGGGTTGGAAAACCTTGGTCAAGAATCGTCAATAATGAAGAAGGCGAGATCGAAAGAGTAGACAAGGAAACGCAAATGGGGAAGGAAGATGAAGCATTGCCTCGGTTGACTTTCCAGAACGGGTTGACCCAAGAACTTCTCGTAGATTTCAAAATGTAAAACAACTTTATTTGCCTTAGCATGTTTTTGTCATTTGCTTTTGTCATTACTTTTATTTTCTCTATTGGGCAGTCAGGGCTCATGTTTTCAGCCATATTTTATGTTCGTCTTTGAGCCTACCTTTTTTTAATAAATGATGAGATTATGCACTTTTTGAACAAGTTTGAGTGGTTATAAAATGGTTTAATATGAAATTTAAGAAAAGCTAACCCTAAAGTACATCCCTACCTCTGATAGCGTAATGAATGATTAAGTAGTCACTTTATAATCATCTGTAATTGTCTTTATCAACCATAACAATGTGCATTTTGAAAAAAAAAAAATCATCATTATCCCTTCACGCACTAAAAAAGTTTATCATTGGCTTAATGAATTTCTTCTCTATAAAAGCCCAGACTAGGATCACACCCCTACACTGGGGGCAAAATGAGTTGTTTTTTGAAAAGTTTTACGTGTTTAAAATTGGTTGGAAGCCCATAGATTTGAAAACCAAGCTAAAGCATTTGACAAAAGCATGACAAAGAGGCAAATACAAGTCATACATTTTGAGAAAAGGACTACTTGGAGAAAGTCGAAGACTTCTTCTCAAAGATATGAGAGGCAGCACGAGAAATGAATCCAGCATACGACTTCAAAAGCAAGCTCATATCAAGAGAGAGTTTCATGAAATAGAAGAAGATGATGGGGCCTATGTTTCAAAACCAGGTACAAATGCATGCATGGCATCTAATCATAAATCATTGCATATATGTTTTTTGGATCATTACAGGAGGAGACCTTAATGCATTCCAACAAAATTGGAGATGAAGAAAGAATCATTGAGTTGATTCTAGAACAACGAGAAGAGAAGATAATAATTTTCAAACCCTGCCATCAGGAGGAACGACATCGAGCAATCGGTTAAAGGGAATCGCCAGATGGGATTCCAGGTTGACCGATTTACAAAATAGATTTTTTGGTTTTTGATTAAAGAAGATCGCCAGAAGGGATCTCATTATTTCAGCTTCGGAAAAAGGAATCGTCAGATGGGATTCCAAGTTGTTTGAGATCGCCAGAAGGGATCTCGTATTTCGATATTGGTTAAAGGAGGTCGCCAGAAGGGACCTCATATTTCATATTGAATAAAAGGAATCGCCAGATGGGATTCCAAGTTGTTTGAGATCGCCAGAAGGGATCTCGTATTTCGATATTGGTCAAAGGAGGTCGCCAGAAGGGACCTCGTATTTCAGCTTTGAATAAAAGGAATCGCCAGATGGGATTCCAAGTTGATGAAGGTCGCCAGATGGGACCTCATATTTCATGTTGGTTAAAAGGAATCGCCAGATTGGGATTCCAAGTTGATTAAAGGAGATCGCCAGAAGGGATCTCGTGTTTCGCTATTTGGAGGTCGCTAGATGGGACCTCGTATTACATGTTGGTTAAAAGGAATCGCCAGATGGGATTCCAAGTTGTTTGGATAAAGGAGATCGCCAGAAGGGGTCTTGTATTTCGATGAAGGTCGCCAGAAGGAACTTCATGTTTTAGCTTTAGTAAAAGGAATTGCCCGATGGGATTCCAAGTTATTTGAGATCGCCAGAAAGGATCTCGTACTTCGACATTCATCAAGGAAGGTCGCTAGAAGGGACCTCGTATTGAAACTATTTCTTAGAAAAGCATGGAGTTTACTAAGAATTCTTCCCCTGGGTAGGTCACCCATTATAATGAGACCGCACTTCATCATTTTTCCTGGGTTAGTCACCCATACAATGAGACCATCATTTTTCCTGGGTTAGTCACCCATACAATGAGACCATCATTTTTCCTGGGTTAGTCACCCATACAATGAGACCATCACTTTTCTTGGGTTCGTCACCCATACAATGAGACCATCATTTTTCCTGGGTTAGTCACCCATACAATGAGACCATCATTTTTCCTGGGTTAGTCACCCATGTCATTTTTCCTGGGTTAGTCACCCATACAATGAGACCATCATTTTTCCTGGGTTAGTCACCCATACAATGAGACCATCACTTTTCTTGGGTTCGTCACCCATACAATGAGACCAGCATTTTTCCTGGGTTAGTCACCCATACAATGAGACCATCATTTTTCTTGGGTTCGTCGCCCATACAATGAGACCATTATTTTTCTTGGGTAGGTCACCCATACAATGAGACCATTATTTTTCCTGGGTAGGTCACCCATAATAATGAGACCACTCTTTCCTTTTCCCATTCGGGCAGGTCACCCGTCATAATGAGACCACACACGTGTTTTTGTATTTGGGTATGGGTAAAGGAATCGCCAGATGAGATTCCAAGTTTTTGGGGTTAAAGGAGATCACCAGAAGGGATCTCGAGATGACTAAATTTTGATCATAGTTTTTGGGTTAAGGAGGATTGCTGTAAGGACAAAGTTTCAGAGCAATCGAGCTCCGACTAGATCAGTTTCGGGAGCTCAGTTTTGGTTTATCTTTATAAAACTTACTGCGCAAAACCTCTGCTCCGTAAGCATTATAAAGAGGGGGCATCTGTTGTAACCCATTTTTGGGTCCCCACAAAATATATATAAAAATATATAGCCAAAGGAGGTTAGAAAAATAACAGGAGGCAGAAGCGCTCAGAAAATGGTTGGAAAATTGGTCAATGAGGTTAAAAATACAAAGATGGAATTTTTGATAATATATTCTTGAAGGAGGAGAGCCCTGTTGACAAGGAAAATTTGAATTTTTAGGAGAAAAGCCCAAGTTTGGATGTTTATAGACTTAATTGGATTTTTAATTGATTTTATAGGGGATTTGATTGCAAGAAAATTGATTTTTAAGTCAATTTAGGCTTTAATTGAAAGAAATTTAAGTTCTGGGGCCAAAATATAGTTTTTAGGAATTTATTGGGTCAAATCAGGGGTTTAATTGAATAAATATTGAAGTTTAATGACCAATTAGGGGTTTAATTGAAAAAACCGAAACCAGGGACCAATTTGGAAAAACCGGGTAAATAGAGGGGGCTGTTTTACTTTGGTTCAGGGGCCTAATTGAAGAAATTGGAAGTTTATTGATCAATTGAGGGCTTAATTGCATAAATCAGAGGCCAAGGACTAAAGTGAAAAACGCGGCCAACTATGGGGGCGGAGATCAAATTTGGCAGGGATACAATTGAAATGAATAAGAAATGATAGAGGACTGATTTGAAGTTTGGCTCATTTAAATGAAACGGCGAGAACGGTGTCGTTTTGAACGACACTGTTCATCTTCCTCCTTCCCCTGTTGAACAACAACAGAAGACAAAAACCATTTTCAAAAACCGTCCCGCCTCTCTCTCCTCGTCCCCATCGAAGCCCCACACCTTTAGACCACCGAACGGGTCACTGGCCGACCAGCCGTTGCGTGATTGAAGGCGCACCTGCTCCATTTTTTCCTATAAATAGAGAGAGACCGAGAAGAGGGAGAGGGGAAAAACGGACAGAAGAGAGGGGAAGAAACGAAAAAAACAGAGAAAAAACAGAGGGAAAGACTTCTTCAGAATCAGCTCCCCAGGCCGCCGCTGCCAGCGCCACCCTAGAGCCACTGCCAGCTGCTGCCTCCCTCCCCGTAATGGATAACAGCCCTGTACCGTGAGAAGAAGCAGAAGAAGCAAAAAACAGAGACAGACAGAGGAAAAGCAGAAACAGAGGAGAAAGGAGGAGAAGCCGCCGCTTGGAACCACCGTCAGAACCACCGGAAGACATTGTTTCCGCCACCAGGTTTGTTTCTGCATCACTAGGAGTGTTCGCCATCGTCTTCAACATTGTTTCCGCCACCAGGTTTGTCCCCTTCCTCGTCGCTGTGCATACCATTTTCTCGCATTTCACTGTTCAAGTGAAATATAATTCACTTGAACAGTGAAATGCTATTTCACTGTTCATGTCAAATATAATTCACGTGAACAGTGAAATGTTATTTCACTGTTCACGTGAAATATAATTCGCGACCTGGTAAGGCCTGCTGGGTTCAGCCCAGCCACATGGGCCGAGCTAGGTCCGGCCCAAAAAAAAAATAATAAAAATAAAAAAAATAAAAATTATAGAAAAAATATATGTGATTTTGTTGTAATTTTATTACTGTGTTTTAATTAATATTGGTTGGTATTTTATACTGTAAAGATACAAAATCCGGTATTAAAATACCCGGTTTTCATCAAAACATCAAAGATTTTCAAAACAAAAAATGTCTTTTGCTTTCAAAAATTTTCTAAAAATATCTTTGAAAATATTGTTGATTTTTCGGCATTTATTTTATCAAAGTGGATTAATATTTGGTTGTATTTTTTACAAACCCAGTATTAAAATACCCGATTTGCGTCAAAGCGTACAAAATACATATTTTTAAAAAATGTTTTGTTTTAAAATACGGCCTAGTCTCTCCAATATATATATATAAATATTATAACATCATATTTTCACACAACAAAGAAAATTTCAAAAACAATATATGTATTAACATGCATTTCGGCTTTAATAACCAGTTTATTAAAGCCATGAGAACTAGGCCAATATTTCAAAAATTCTAAAAAATCTTTTTGTCTTCTTTTAGATTTGGGATTACGAATTTATACATAAAACGTATTCCTGATATTAAAAATATGGTTTTTTTACATAGATATTAGAACGGTTAGGTTTTACCCGATAAGATAAGGACCTCCTTATTGAGGAGGACTTTTCTTGAACCATAGATGGACCAACATACATAGACATTAGAACGGTTAGGTTTTTACCCGATAAGATAAGGACCTCCTTATTGAGGAGGACTTTTCTTGAACCGTAGACGGACCAACAACTAGGAAACACAACGAGACCTTGAATTTTATCAGACAAATAAACAATGCAGCTTACCTTAGGTAGGGCGTATTTGGGGTGCTAATACCTTCCCTTTACGCAATCAGTCCCCGTGCCCGATCTCTGAGACCAGTTAGGGTTCCTAGTGACCAAAATACTAGGTGGCGACTCCCACACTATTTTTCACTACTAAGAGACAACGAATTCCTTGTCTCCCCACATTGACCAGATATATATATCCCATCACACATTCGAGGGTGGACGATCGCCGCGATGTCGCGCACGTGCGACAGAGATAAACCTATAAATATCAAACAAAAACAAATTATGATGCTATCTCAATCAATTTAACGTTAAAAGATGAAATTAAAAGTAAAAGTATTGAATTAAAATAAGAAGAGAGAAAAACCTTAATTAACCCCGGGCAAACCTAGCACATCCGCGATCTAGAGCATGCACCTCACCTGAATTGAAAAAAAAATCTAATTTTGTTTTTCATTTAACAATATTTGAATAAGGTGAATGGGTTTCTTTTCATAGAAAAACAAAATAAAAATAAAAATGGAAAAACAAGGGTGGTTCGTGGAACTAAAATAAAAGGCAGGCCTAATCTTTTAAAAGTTAGAGAAAAAAGTCTTTTTCTTAAGTTAAATTAAAAGAAAGAGAGCATTTAAATACCAATTAAAGAGTGCATTAATATTTTTTCTATGTTTGAAAACACCATTGCTATAAAAATCAGGCTGACTTGACAAGTTGACCTGCAACTTGATTGACTTGAGGCCTAGATCATATCAGGCTTAAAAAAACCAAATAGAGGAATTGACCAAGTTTGACCCGATTATAAGTTGACTTGTGACATGATCGACTCGAGTAATTCAATCAAAACCCATCACAACAACTATTAACGTTTTCTAAAAAAAAATTAAAAACAATATTGTTTTGGTATTTTTTAAAAAAGAAATATTTTTGGTAAACTCTAGTTGACCTTTCTGGCCTGATCTTCGATCCTTGTTTTGGGTTGAGCCTAATAACTATGGAATAAATATTAAAAAAAAAAAAAAGCAAACACGCCAGAAACATAGGCCAATCACGCGCTTGATCCAAAATAATGGTCCACCCTTTTTTTTCCCCTATGAAATAGACTTAGATGACACATTGTCTTTGAGTGTGGCCGACACGTCATCTAATTTTGTAGACGATGTGGCTTACACATATACACATAACATGTTGTTTGCAGACCTAAAATCCAGCAACTAGATGGTTGTCGACAAATCAAGCCAACAGGTTTAAACAAAAAAAAATCATTTTCTGGCCCTTTTTTTACCCAAAAACACATAGAAAACCATTTAAATACCTAAATAAACTTGTTTATGCCTTCAAACAACTCAAAAATCAGCCTAAAAATAAATAAAAAATCAACTCAAAACCCAAAAACTTTTCGAGAGTAGATCTACTTTATCAAACACTTTTAGGGTTAAATAACACCCAAAATAAACTCTCATCGTCCAATAAAACCCATTAAATCCAATATCAACTTTATTCGTGCTCAAAATCGTTGTCAATGATGACTTTTTTCTCTATCGCTAGAATTTAGCGAGACCTTATCTTTTCTCTTTTTAACTAGGGGCTAAAATATAAGAAAAATGAATTTATGGATCAAAATTGAATTTTAGAAATTTAAAAGGATCTAAATTGTATTATTTGTAAAGATTAATGACCAAAGAGTATTTTTTGTGCAAACTCTAGACAAGCCACTCTGCCTTTTCATTTTAATCTTTTATCTTTTAATTTTTTCTTTGCCTAATAAATCATAAGCAATTAACGTTTAATTAGGATAAAATCATCCAAAATAAAAGTTTGATGATCAAAATAAAAAAAAATACAGTCTATGAATGTGAGAATAAAGGAGCACAATGTTTTTTCTATAAAAAAAAAACACATGTATGTTTTCTATAATGTATTTTTGTTCGTTAATTTAGTAGTACAATGAAAATATACACAAAATAAAGACCTGGCAATTTTTTAATGCTATAATGGAGACCATTGGATGCCCACTTGTTAGTTAAAAAACAAAATATGAACAATATAACCGAATATTATTTATATACGTCACATGACAAAGAATTAAAAAAAAATCTAAAATGAAAGGCATTTTCACTCTTCACATGCACGTAATTAATTATTCATTGGAATAATATAAATACATTTTTGCCCTTTCCATAAAAATAAATGGTCCTCGAGTCCTAGTGTTGAAGGTATTTTAATCTTCTTACAAGGCAATAAACATTACCAAATAATCAGGAGTAGGATTATCTTTTCAATGTTTTAATCACAATCAAATAACTTAATTATCCTGAAAAAAAAAATTAAAACTAGCATCTAGAATATTTTTCAGTTATCTTATCCTTTAAATCATGTTATTAACTCAATTATTATTAGAAACAACGTTTTTAAAACTATAATTTAGGAGCTTTTTTATTTTTTTATTATATATATATTTTTGTTATTATCAAGTTGAATGATAGTGAGTTGATCTTTTAACAAATTTTAAATAATATTTAAGTGTAAAAGTGGAACACATCCACTACCTTCTAGTGATGCATGCAATGTCTCTCCCAACAAAAAAATTCCCTTCTGCCATATAATTGGAATCGTCATGGTGTCTTCTTCTTGGTTGAGCGGTGGCAACGACAATGTAATGATTTGTCACCAATGTGACTTTCTTTTTTCCTCTTTTTTCTCTTTACTTTCCTCAAATTTTGTGCTTGCCATTCAAAATTGCAGATTTGTTCTCTTAGTTATTGATATTTCAACTTCGATTTTTATTCTTTTGGTTTCTATTTTTTGTTCTTTACCCTTTTATAAAACAATCTATTTGTTTTCAATTTTATCATTCAATTTTAATTTGTGATATATTATTTTTTTCAATTTGATTCTCATTCTATTGATTGCCTTTTTGGGTTCTTTTATTCAATTGATTTCTCTTTTCAATTTCACCTTTCAATAACAAAAAAAATATAGTTATCTTCTAATTTATTTTTTATTTCAATTTTAATCATCATTCTTTTAATTGTTGTTTTTGGTTTTGGATCATTTTGTATAATTGAATTTTCTTTTTCTCATTTCATCATTCGACTTTTGATTAGTTGAGGATTGAGTTTCGTGATTTTTTCAAATATGGTGCTTCTGATCTAATGAATTGGGTCATGAGTTTGAAAAGTTAACGTGGGTTAATATTTTTTTTGTTTTTTTACTTATTTTTTTATTTCATCATTCATCATTGATGTTTTTTCATAAAAATAGGCTCTGTGGTTTTTTTTATTTTTTTTCTATCGGGTTATCTCGATCTAATGACTTGGATGACGAGTTTGACAAGTTAATCCGGGTTAGTTCACCCTTTATTACCCTGGTTACAAGTTTATCATATTAACTCAGGTTAACCTAAGCTCATGGTCACCATCGAATCAAGTCCACATAACACCACCATGGCACATCCCATTGCATTTGAATGCCCTATCATTATAATGTTAAGTTTCCATGACACTCATTTGCTATTTTAACATTTCATGTAAAGCATGTGTCTTATAATTAATGTTTTATGGTATGTCACATGTATTACATGTAATTTTATACAAAAGTTTGTTTGTAAGCTTTTATTGTTTTTTTCCCCCAAGTTAGAGAGAAAAAAAATAAAAAAAGTTCAATATGTTTAAGAAGTGTGGTTGGTAATGCGGTGTATAATGATTTTTAAAAGTATTTTTCAATTGAAAATGCTTTAACATGATTTTTTTAATTTAGTTTTTAATATAAACACGTTAAAACTAATTTAATGTTTTTAAGATGAAAAATAATTTGAAAAACTCTTTAAAAAGTAGGTTGAACCATAAAAATAAACTCTAAATATATGTTTCGTAATGTAGTTGAAATTATATTTTGCCCTCATAATTTTAAAAATATTTAGTTAATTAATACACATCACAGTTTTGCATGAATTCAATTGAAAACTTCATCTTAAAATTTTATTTACAAAAAATTACTATTTATAACTTTTCTTAACATATATTTTCAAATGTCAACTGCAAAAATTACCATAGTATCAAAATCATTACTTTATAAAGCAACATCCATTGCAATTTTTCATATAAAGTAGACTTAACACATACTTATCATTCCCTGATTAATTGAGGTTTCAAAATAATAATAATAATAATAACTATCAAGAACATTTTTATGCATGAGAAATGGTGATTGTTTCAACTTCATAAAATAATAAGAAAACAATTTACGGTATGGTATAATAAGTGCAAGTATTATTAGTTGGCAAATATTTGAAATAGTTTCTTTATGATTTTAATATTTTCTTCTTCTTCTACTTTAAGGTAACAATGGAATTTTTAACTGAAATCGTATTCTTTTTATCTATAGTTACCATCTCTCACATGAATTGTTCATGATTATGGAATAATTAGCGAAACTGTATAAAAAGATAAGATAATTTATTTTATATATTGAGTGAGTTTACTCAATGAACAACATTTATTTATTTTTTAATGCAACAATGCATCGAGTCATGATTGTGCTATACCCTGTTTGTTTTTGTGTTTTAAAAGTATTTTTGAAAAAAATTATATTTTTTTTACTTCAAATTAATATTTTTTGAGTGTTTTTAGATCATTTTGATGCGCTGATGTAAAAAATAATTTTTAAAAAATAAAAAAAATATTATTTTAATACATTTCCGAGTAAAAAGTACTTTGAAAAATAACCACAACCACAATCACACTCCTAAAAATAAGTAGAATAAAGCTATACAAATATATTTTATATATAGATTTTCCATACAAATACGTGTGGCATTGATTCTTATTAAGAAGAGGAAATCTCCATTTATCACTTTCATATATCAGTTTCATGAAATAAGATGTTTGAAAGTGTAATAGTAATTATTTTTTAAAGTATTTTCTACTTATAAATATATTAAAATAATATATTTTTTACTTTCATACATCAGTTTGTATAAAATAAAGGTGTATAAAAATATAATGGTGAATGTTTTTTAAAGTGTTTGTTGCTTATAAATATATTAAAATAATATTTTTTAATAAAAAATTAATTTTTTTAAAAATATTTTTCAAACATAAAAATAAACTTATCTTAAAAAAAAAACTTGTTTGTATATCATTAATTACAAGTATAAATTATCGAGATAATTAGTCAAATGATGGTAATATAAATTATTATGATATAATAAAAGTATTGTGATTATAATATAATCAACAAATTGTTTTATCTACTCAATTGAGACATTGATTGAGCTAAGAACATACGCAAGCCACAAATTGAGTTAAGAGGGAGGGAGGAGGAACTGAAGTTAATATCCATCACATCACGATGGAAGACCAATCTGACAACTACAGGCAACAACAAAGCCAAAGCAAAGATGGAGTGTTCATTTCGATTACCTTTTGCGTGTGGTTTAAATAAATTTAATTCATAACATTCGCTAAGCAATTAATTAACAATTAAAAAAAAACTAAAAGAGAAAAAGATTTTACTTCTCCTTCTTACGTATACTGTTTATTAGATTAGTGTTTTTTCATATATTTTTTTAATTATTTTTTAATATTAAATTTAATTTTTTTAATTATTTTATTCTCATAATACGGATCGCAAGTTTGACTGGTTAACCTGATTGACTCAGATTTTTTTTTTAATTAAATTTTATTTTTTAATTTGATCATTTAATGTTGGGTTGATTGAGAATTAAATTTCATAATTTATTTTGTTTGCTTTCTATTAGGATATTTCAATCTTATGACCTGATAACAGTGTTTAACAGATTAATATGAGTTAACTCGAGTCGTTTTTTATGTTATTTTTTTAATTGAAACTTTTTCAATTTCATCATTTAATATTGGATCGATTGAAAATTGATTTTCATAATTTATTTTGATTTGCTTATAGGGGGTGTCTTGGTCTCATGATCAAGATCGCAGATTTTGATAGTTTTACCCAGTTTAAATTGAGTCTTTTTTTTTCTAAAAGATTATCTCGGTCTCATGACCATGATCACTGGTTCTTCAACGGTGAATTTACTTTTTATTAGGTTGTCCTCGTCTCATGACTCGAGTCGCGGGTTTGACGAGTTAACCCGGTTGACTTATTTTTTTCTTTTTTTAATTGACTTTTTCCTGATTTCATTATTTAATAATGTGTTTGATTGAAATTGTGCTTCATAATTTGTTTTGATTTTTTTTATTAGGTTATCTCAGTATCATGACTTGAGAATAGTGCTTAATAGGTTAACCCGAGTTGACTTGACTCATTTTTTATGTCATTTTTAATTAAAATATTTACAAATTTTTTAATTCAACATTGGGTCCAATAGGGTTGATCGATGATTGAGCTTTATATTTTATTTTGATTTGTTCTCTATGAGGTTATATTAGTCTCATGAATAGAGTCACGTATTTGACAGATTAACCTGGGGTTAATCATGTTTTTTTTTTTTGTTTTTTTCAATGAGATTATCTTGATCTAATGGCATGAGTCAAGAGATTGACGAATTGACTAGGGTTGTTTTTATGCTATTTTTAATTGATTTTTTTAATCTTATTATTTAATATTGAGTTAATTGAGAATTAAAATTTGTAATTTGTTTTTTATGGTGATATCTCGGTCTTATGACCTGAATCGCGGGTTTGACATGTTAACCCATGTTGTTTTTTAGGTTATTTTTTTTTAATTTTATATTTCAATATTGGATTAATTGAGAATTAAGCTTCATAATTTGTTTTGATTTATTTTTTATAGGGTTATCAAAGTTTCACAATCCGGGTCATAAATTTAACATGTTAAAACGGGTTGATTCAAGTTAATCTAATATATAATTATTTTAATATTAAATTTTTTTTTTTTTTATCAAATTATATTTTTAAACCTATAAAATTAATCCATACACAATTTTTAATCAAACCCTTAGTATAGCACGCTTGAATAATTAGTTTATGTTCAAAATTATGAGAGTTTGGTTGGTGCTGAGTAAACTAAACAAAGCGAATTACATGGGCATTTGTGACATTATGCAATGAAAGAAATCTTACATCACTTGCCACGCTGCCAATGACACGACGGCGACCACTCATTACCACTACCATACTCCTCCAATTCTCCATCCAATAATTACTCTTTTTTTTTAAAAAAAAAAATTACTTTTCCTTCCTTCACTCCAGAACACAAAGGAAAAGAACAGAGAAGAAATCGAGAACCCAAAAATGGCACAAACCCTTCCCCTCTTTCTCCTAATAATTTGTCTCTTGCTAATTCCCTCCTCACAAATCCAACAAGAACAAGAAGCCTTCACTACTATAGTCATATCCCAACAAGGCCTTGATTTCCTCAAGAATTTGCTCATAACTCAAGCTATCTCTTCAATCATCCCTCTCAAACTTCCCAACATTACTAAAACTGCTAAATTCCCTTTTTTGGGCTATGTCCATATGCTACTCTCCAACATCACCATCTACCAACTCCAAGTATTGGATTCTTATGTCAAGCCTGGTGATACTGGCATTGCAATTATTGCTTCTGGGACCACTTGCAATTTGAGTATGGATTGGTCTTATGAATATAATACTTGGCTTTTTCCTGTGGAGATTTCTGATAAAGGCCATGCTTCTGTTCAGGTACGAGTTTCTTTTCTTATTAGAGTAGTATTTATTGGTTTTGAGCTTGTGGGTTTTGCTTTTTTAGGCTTACAGGGAAGTTTAAGTTGTTAATGGGCAAACTTGATGCTTTTCTTGAGTGCATTGAAGTGGGTTTTGTTTTATGTCATGCGGTTGTGTTTAGGGGTGGACTTTAGTTGCTATGTTGTGTTGATTGAGTTGCAATAATTGCTCATGGAAGGAATGCAATTAGATTATGAATTGGAATCATTGTAAGAGTTTCTCATTGAGTGTTCTTGTACAAATGTGGTTGTTGTTTATCATGTCGTTTTTCTTAATTGATTTGACTTTATTGGACCTGGGAAAGGTATACAGCTTAGGGAGGTCAAAGTTTAGTTGAATGCCATTTATTTAATGTGTTGAAGCGGGGCTTAATCCTGATTAGCGTTGTCGGCGTTAAATACAATTCAAGTTTGATTATGTTGTACACCAATACTTGGGCAGTTAGGCTAGTGTGTTGAGATATTTTGACAAGGCTAATATGTTTGAACTCATGATTGTTCCTCAACTTGCTCTTCTTTTTTTCTTTAAATGTTTATATAACTTGAGGTGTACATGGATGTCAAAAGGTATAATGATTTTGTATGTAAGCTGGATAATTGTCTGCTTCCTCTGTGTTTGTCTGCTCATATTTTGTCGCTTAGATAACAAAGGGAAATTGACCAGTTCTGCTTCTGGGTAAGGTTGAAGGCATGGAAGTGGGGCTCACATTAGGCCTGAAGAACCAGGAGGGAACTCTGAAGCTCTCCCTTATGGACTGTGGCTGTTATGTTAAAGATATATCTATAAAATTGGATGGAGGAGCATCTTGGCTCTATCAAGGGTAGGCTCTTCTTTACGGGAAACTCCCATTTGATTGCGAAGCACCATGCTACCTCAAATCTAATTTGTTGCTTCCATATTCTGTTAATGCTTGGCTGAGCTTTTTGTGTTTTGCATACTATAGGCCAGCGTTTACTATTTTCTTTGTCCAATAACCTATTTCTAGATCTGATGTTTTGCTTCTTCCAGTACATTCCAAAGATCAGCTAATATTTTGAGATAAATAACGCTCACCATTTTAGCTCCTGACCATCCTTTTTTTTCACAAAATCTACCAATTAGCAAACTTAATCAAAAGGTACTACCTATGTTAACCCTTCTTGTATAGTCCCTGACCTTTATGAGGTGAAAGCCCTATTCCTAGGTTCCTCAACCCCCATTAGTTGAGGGTAGAGAACGGGAGAAACTCAGTCTCCATGAAGTTACCTGATGACGATCCTTAGGATCAAAGTGTTATATCTCATGTAGGCTAATACCTTTTGTTCTCATATTCCAGGATGATAGATGCATTTGAAGAGCAAATAGGGTCTGCAGTGGAAAATGCTATTACCAAGAATCTTGGAGAAGGAATTTTAAAGCTTGATTTGTTTCTGCAATCTCTTCCGAAAGAAATTCCTGTAGATGATGATGCTTCAATAAATGTAACTTTTGTGGACAACCCTTCACTGAGTAATTCTTCTGTTGGGTTTGACATCAACGGGTTATTCACAGCAAGGAAAAAGGTTCCAATCACCATGTATTACTATGAAAATACACTGCCTTCAGTTTTGTGCACTGAACCAACTAAAATGCTTGGAATTTCTCTGGATGAGGCTGTTTTCAATTCTGCTTCAGCCTTATATTATGATGTAAGTTTCGAATCTGTTATATTTTATCTGTTGTGCTCTGAATCTGAATCCTATGTTAACGCTGTAGAGCCAAAAGCGTGTAGACACTGACCATTGGAATTCTCAGTTGCTTCTGCTTCATCTCAAGTTAGTTTTATTTGCTGAACCTGTTGTATTTGAGGACATTTAGGATTGATTCATGAAGAGGGTAATTGAGTGTCTTTTAACCTATCTCATCATATTGGAGTAGATGATCCTACTTTCATCAGTACTGAATCCAATCAACTCATATTTGATAGACTTACGCTCCAAAATTCTAAACTTGTGATGGTAATTTTGGAAGAACTGAGCTGGGATTTTGGTGAAGATATGTGATTATTGTGGTATACAATCGTATCCTTTACTTGCCTGACTTAGATTTTAATATCTGTATTTTTCTTTGGCCAGGCAAAATTTATGCAATGGATTGTGGATAAAATACCAGATCAGTCTCTTCTAAACACCGCTGGATGGAGATTTATTGTTCCTCAATTGTACAAGAAATACCCAAATGATGACATGAATATGAATCTCTCTTTGTCATCTCCTCCTATCTTAAGGATTTCTGAACACAATCTCGATGCAACGGTTTACGCAGACTTGATAATTGATGTATTGGAAGCAGACCAAGTAATACCAGTTGCATGCATTTCACTGGTAGGATGGTTTGATGGAGAAATAGAAACGTTCTACAATCTTAATCACTGTTTGCTTTATATTTGTGCTGGACCTTATTCTGTTCTTTTATTTCTTATTTTTTATCAAGAATTATGACTCGTTGGTGTAACAATTAATCTGTCACATTTGACGCTGGTTGCCTGTGGGAAACAATATCAAATCCTAGCATATTGTCTCAAGTAATTTATTATGGATGGTGATCGAATAGCATGGCCCCACTGCTTCTACGAAATGTTTTCTACATGCATATGCTATGACACTGTTTCACCACTGCCCAAGTTTGAAACATGATGTACTTTTTTAATATACTTGTTTGTACTCATAGATTATGTTCTGTTATATTTGGATGAAAAACTATAGCAGATAGTATGACACCGGTACTTTCACTGTATTTCAATTGGGTTTATGATCTTGAGAAATTTTTACAGTTGTCGTTGCATCACTTGCTGGAAGCATAGAAAAAGTCTGGTCACACAGTTGTTCAATAGCAATGTGCAATAGTAAACCTTCCTGTCTCCATCACATCAATTCAGCTCATACCTTTGTTCCCAGTGCATTTATTTTCCTTAGAAGTATCTACATCGTACCCTTTCAAAACTCTACATTTGTGCAACTTAAAAGCTATTCATGACCATTAACTATTATTATTTCCTGTAATATTTGAGGGAAGATCTCACTATCCTTTTAATGGCTAGCATTGCCCATTTGCTTCATGTTCACACAGGTGATTCGCGGATCAGGTTCAGTTGGAATTGCAGGCAACAACCTTGTTGGCAGCGTGAAATTGAATGACTTTTCCATGTCATCGAAGTGGAGCAATATTGGCAATCTTCGGATGTATCTTATTCAGGTAGTTTGTTCTGAAAGGCCTTTTCTTTAAAGAACAATATTTTTTCTTGTTATTTTTGGTAAAATGTTTAATATTCTTCTCCCATTGCAGCCACTTATGTGGACACTTATCCAAACTGTTTTCGTGCCGCATGCAAATGCGCATTTAGCAAAAGGTTTCCCCTTGCCCATCATTCATGGTTTCACTGTTCAGAATGCTGAAATTATCTTCTCAACATCAAAAATTACAGTTTGTGGCGATGTGGCGTTCAGAGAGTCCTTGAGTATCAAGCAGGCTTCTGGGCCTCTCTAGCCGAACTCGTTTATGTTTACACTCAAGCTCCATCAAAGCAGGCATGCACCCTTTGTATAATGTTCATGTAAAGCTCGGGGCGCGTTCCCCACAGAAATGCACAAATTGTGCTATAACATACAGGATCCATAGATGTGATGAGGTGTTGTGATTTTGATGTTATTGCATTCTTTTCAGTGACTTGCACATTGCATACTAATAAAGTTGATTGTGTATAATCCGAGTCGTTTTGCAGCTGATTATCTGTCTTATTTAAGTTCAATGACTAGAAGAACTGATAAATTCCGAGATTCCCCGTATTTTTCCTGAATTGATTGTTCTCTCGAGAGGAATTTCATGATTGTAAACCGCAAAAAATGATTTTCTATGATAAATGGATGTACATCTAAGAGATTTTTTTTTTTTTTTGCGTTTTAAAAAAAAATAATTTTATTTTCAATTTTTTAATTATTTTAATTTGCAGATATTAAAAATTAATTTTAAAAAATAAAAAAAAATATTATTTTAATATATTTTCTATAAATGAACTTGTCATTTTACTATATGCTCCCGCCAAGAAATGTGTCATTTTGTCACGTTATATGACAATCACGAAAACAAATCAGTAAAAAGCTTTAAAAAAACAAAATCCAAACCCTAATTTTATCCCAGAATTTTCATGAGGCTTGATTTTCCCGGATTTTTTTTGGGGGGGTAAAAAATTCGAATTTATTTATTTCTAAAGCTTGTTTTTCTTAACTTTTATGTGTTAATTTAGTATGCTCTAGGGAGCCAAAACTTGATAACAGTAGCACACAAACTTATATATCTTATTCTTGTTTATTTTTGTTTTTATTTTTATTTTATTTTTTTCTTTGTTTTAATTTTTTTTTTGATGTTTTAAAATTATTTTAATATATTGATGTTAAAAATAAATTTTAAAAAATAAAAATAAATATTATTTTAATATATTTTTAGATAAAAATAAAATAAAATAAAAACTGCCCTAAAAAAAACCAGATAGCTATCAGCACATTCCTTCACAAAAATATAAATAAAATGATAGACTACATAATTGTTTTTTTATAAAAATAAAAAGGGTATAGTGTGAAAACGCGCAACTTATCTCCATGAAGCGAGGACTGGTGTTAGAAATTCAACGACACAACCTCAGGAGGTGGTCTGAAGATTGAACTAACCACTCATCCAAAGCCTCTCTAAAACCCTTTCTTTCTTTATGCGGTCTTCTTGTCCTCAAAATGCAAATCTCTATCCCTTTATTCTCTTCACCTCCCAATCCTAAAATCCCATCACTTTTCCCTTTTCAGCACCTCCCCAGTATTTTCCATGGAAAAGGAAAACCTACAACATTAACAACCCGTAATTTTCATTTCCTCCCTCTCAAAATTAAAAACAAGCCCTTCATCGTCAAAGCCTCCAGCTTTTTATCAGAAATCGGGCGTGCTATTGAGGAAGAAGAAGACTACAGAAAGGCCCGTGCTGCTGTTATCCGTAAAGGAATTGACTTGGGAGGGTATGCAATTGAGGGTCTGTCCATTGGAGGCCAAGAGACTTGTATAATTATACCAGAGTTTAAGTGTGCTTTTGATATTGGGAGGTGCCCCACCAGAGCTATTCACCAGAATTTTGTCTTCATCACTCATGCCCATCTTGATCACATTGTTGGTTTTTTCTCTACTACTCGTGTTTTCGGCATCCCTTGTTTTTGTGAAGAAAGAAAAAAAAAACATGTTCTCTTCTTTCCCTAATTGGCTGAGGTTAACGCTTCTATTTTCTAAGACTTGTGGGTTATGCTTGGTCTTTGTCAGAATTGAATATGGATGTTCTGTAATATGGTGACATTAAGCTAACCACTAGAGCTTTTTTGGTTTATGGCTCTTATAATGCTATTGTTTAAGTTGTGTATATATACACACTATACATGGTGTTGTGTGGAGTTATGCGAGGATGTGCTGAAACCATGATCTGGCAAGTTTATTATTATTGATTAGAAACTGGATGTTAGGTTGGAGTGGAATCTGGAAGAAAGTTAAGCTGAATTCTTTTTTCAGTAATAACAACTGAACGAGATTTCTAGTTATTATCTAGATTGATAAACTATATAATTTTGCAAAAACCATAATGTTTTGACACTGAAACATGTGTAATGCTATGATTGTCATTGTTTACTGTTTTATTATATTTTAGACTCTCTGTTTCACTTTTGGCCTTGAATGTTGTCATGAGCTTATTTCACATTTACTGACACAGGGTGGGCTGCCAATGTATGTGGCTAGTCGTGGTTTGTACAGCTTAAAGCCTCCAACAATATTTGTTCCTCCGTGTATCAAAGACGATGTTGAGAAACTATTTGACATTCACAGGGCAATGGGGCAAGTAGAGCTTAATTTTGATTTGGTTGCATTGGATGTGGGTATGCCCCTTTAGCTTGCTAGATTTGTCTATGTATACAATCTGTTAGTGTTTATGCTGAACACAACTCACAAGTTCAAGTTCAAGTTCAGGTGAAACATATGAATTGCGGAATGATGTTGTGGTCCGACCATTCAGAACTCAACATGTTATACCCAGTCAGGTGCGTTTCATCATTTTGTTTCTTCTCTTCGTATTTTCCTCTTCAAAAAAGTCTAACAGCTACAAGAAAAGAAATATAATAATGACTCACGAGTGGTCAGACCACCGAAGATATACCAGTTTTTGTAGAGAATTATTTCAGGGAAGTAGCAGAAATCTTGATCTAAAAGACCATGTGTTCCGAGTCCAGTATAGTGCTTGGAAAACTGATGCTAGGTTTGAGGCTGGGATTCAGATTATTATTTGGATATGATGTTTGAAATCTTGAGACTGTTCATCTCTAAAGTGTATGAAATCACTATCCAGGGTTATGTCATCTATTCGGTGAGGAAAAAATTGAAGAAACAATACATTCATCTCAAAGGAAAACAAATAGAGAAATTGAAGAAGTCTGGTGTTGAGGTTTGCAATTTCTGCAACATAGTCTTGGTAGAAAATTTTAGTTACTGAATGCTCATTTTAGCTTGCATTTTTAATTAGATTACAGACATAATATTGTCCCCTGAGGTGGCCTTTACTGGAGATACCACAGCAGAGTACATGCTTGATCCGCGTAATGCAGATGCGTTGAGGGCAAAAGTTCTAATAACTGAGGTATAGATTAAAGTATCTCTTACCTTGTAGAATCATTTTCTGGTTAATCTTAATATGCAAGGTGCATGGTTTCTTATGAACATGGAATAGCCAACTTTATCCTCGGAAATATTTCTTTTCCAATGATCATTCTGAAATCATGGCATCTATTCAAGGAGTTGAAGCTATTACTGCTGTTTATGCTCTTCTTTGTTCTTGAACAATTTCAGAATCCAAATTAATTTTCGTTATCCAGAATCAGTTGAAGTCTTAAAGCTAATGTCTTTCAGGCAACTTTCCTGGATGAAGATTTTACCACTGAGCATGCACGACAGCGTGGTCATACCCATTTGTTTGAGGTATAAGAATGTTGATTCTCCCATCGTGATTTTACAGTTACCTTGGATCATCATTGGTCAATGACCGTACAAAATGTTTTCCATTCATTATTGCAATTCTGAGATAGGATTCTGTTAACACTGCAGATTATTGAAAATGCCAAATGGATCCGGAGTAAAGCAATCTTGTTGACTCATTTCTCCTCCCGCTACAGTATAGAGGTGATAATTGAAATGAACCAAGCCATATAATGGTTTTTTGTTACCTTTAACCCAGTAAACTAGTGGGACACTGTGCTGTGCGTATGACTAAGATAAATAGATAGATCAAAATGCAAGATGATGGGAATTGTGCTATCCTTGCACTTAGGATTGCAGGTCTCTTTTATGAGAAATCTTAGAGAAATTGGTTAAATTGATAATTTACAACTCAACTCGGGTTAGCTGCTCTGTATTTGGAAAATCTTCCATGCCCAAAAACATACCTGATTAATCAGATGGTCCTAATTTAACTGATGATGGATGTTCAGTTCCAGGTGCAAAGATTACTTGAATCACCCCCAAAACTACCCACCTTCTGAAAGAATGTTACAAATAGGGACACTTGTTTTTTCATCATTTTCCTTTCCTGTGCCTTTTCCTCTGAATTATCGTATCAGATGCATGGAGGAACCTTGGTTCATCAGCAACTGAATCTATTCTAAATGGATTCTGCTAATTTCAGGACATACGTGAAGCTGTGTCGAAGTTGCAATCCAGGGTGTCAGCAAAAGTAGTTCCTCTGACAGAAGGTTTCAAATCAATGTACTCATAGTGGAGATGAAATTGTAGAAAAATTTACTAGTCTTTGTAATTTATTTGTTAAATAGTGATTTCTTTTTTATCAGGAACTTGAAATGTGACCTTATAATGGTTCAGAGAGAACTAATCTGTACTTATCCAGTCATTGGAACCAATTAAATTGCTGGTTATGAGTGCAACATCGAGCGTCTTGAAATCTGTGCGCCTGAGGGCTAGATAACCAACGGTAAGAAATGTATTAAAATTTATATCAAAACTATTTAAAAATAAATAAATTTTCCTAGATTATACCACCCTGTGCTAAACAGGGTATGAACAAAACCACCCCCAGTGTAAGTGTATTAAAGATGATGCCCGCCATTTCATTTCATCGACTCCATATCCAGAAACTGCAAATGATGCAGATTTAGTTGACACTTGGAGAAACGTACCCTACATGTCAGCTGTTCAGATGCCAAATCAAGAGCACAGAACCAATCAATCTGTTTTATAACACACAGGTGAAAAGTAGAGATGCATTGGCTCACAACAAAGGCATAAAATTGTTTTTGAAGATGGGATCTGGTTTATCGAGGTTAAGAGTGCAATTCCCTGAAACATCCACAGAAAACCTTATGTTGTGATTGAAAAACCTCTTACCTATAAAATTAATGAGCCAAATGGTTTTGTTGTTGCTGTGAAAGCAGAGTATGTTATGGATATGGCCAGCCAAACATGCAAATCTCATATATGAATCCAAAAATTTAAATTATTATAAAGTTTTAAAATATAATTTATATTATATATACCGCCTTCAAGTTAAAAATTTTGGGCTTAAAACTTGTACAGACCCACACTACTTTGTGCTATTATTTAGATTTTAATTAGAAGAGAGAATGACTGTGGTGAAATTTAAATTCGTAACCATTTAGTTATTAAGAGTTTAATATTATATCAAAGAACCATATCAACCTAAAAACCTAAATTGTTAAGTAAAACTCTAGAATATAATTTATATTATTCGCTAATATACATATACTTTTTTTCTCTTAAGTTTTCGTAGATCATTCAATTTAAAATCACATGGGAACAGACACACACGACTAATTTATTATTTGGTTTTTCAAAAGTCTAGATATTATTCAGTGTTTGAGAGTGTTGTAACGGCTTTTTTAAAGTGTTTTTCGCTTGGAAATGTATTAAAATAATGTTTTTATTTTATTTTTAAAAAATTATTTTTGGTATCAGCATATTAAAATAATCTAAAAACACAAAAATAAAAAAATAAAAAATAAAATTTAATTTTTTTAAAAAATATTTTTAAAATACAAAATAAACAGTTCTATAAATCAACACTCTTATGGTAGAGGTGTTTCAGTGGGTAGTCATTAAATGAGCAAGCAGGCCATATAAAATACTTACATGGTGTAGCTAAAATTGCAAAAATGGCTTCACGTTTTAGTTATTTATGTATAATGATCCCTTTTGTTATCTAGAAGGAGGGTAAAATGAATTTCTTGGTTAGAAATAGTTGGATTGAGGTGTTTAAGATGACTCTAAAGATGTTTTCATTTAAAAATAGCTAAAAATATAGTCTTAGAAATAAAATTTTCTAATCATAAAAAATGTTAAAAAATAAAAAAGAGAGAGACACATGTTACCCTTTGTTTTTCACTTAATGAGGTGTTTAGAAGTGTAGTTGTGTTTGCTTTTCAAAGTGTTTTTTACTTGGAAATACATGAAAATAATATATTTTTTAAAAATGAATTTGACATAAGCACATCAAAATGATCTGAAAATACCAAAAATATTAATTAAAAAAAAATAAATTTTAAATTTTTAAAAAAATACTTTTAAAATGTAAAAACAAACATGATTTAAATGAAATCGGGCTTAGCGTCGGAGCTTAGGCATTCAAAGACTTGCAAGCATAGACCCATCACCCATGCTGGCCCGCATCCTCACCCATATTTTTTAGGCATATTAACTAGTATGTTGAGCTACATTGCAGTTATCTATAGTTTGAAGAGCATTTCAATTTTTTTTTTTTTTTATGTAAATCATGGTTTCAAATATGTTTAAGCACTTTTTGAGGAAGACTTGTTTGGGAGTATGGTTGCGGTTGCTTTTCAAAGTGTTTTTCATGCTGAAATGCATCAAAATGATGTTTTTTTATTTTTTTAAAATTATTTTTGAGATCAACATATCAAAACAATCCAAAATATATAAAAATATTAAATTATTTTAAAAAAAAATTGAATTTTTTTTAAAACATGGGTTGCCCGTGTTTCCAAACATTGATTTAACTGTTTTCCTTTTACTTTTTTTCCTATCTCAATTCTCAACCAAACAGTCCCTAAGCTCGAAAAGGTAACGTGATTGGAACTCGAATCCAATTGCGTAACGGCTTTGGTTAGTAAATATTTGATGATGATGATGATGCTGCTGTTGTAGGCCCACCGCTTGCTTGACCAGTCCACAATGGAAAAAAGACATAAAATGGAAAGGTCACGTGAGAGCCCATGTGATTGTAAAGTAAGAAGAGATTGGACTGGACTCCTGTAGTGTTGTTCATCACAAAGGCATCCTCAAAAGCCCTCAATCATTCTTATCCCAAATCCTATTTATTTTCAATAACATTCTTCTTCTTCTTTCCCTTTCATTGTTTTTAATATAGCATATTAAAATTATTTAGAAATATCTAACAAAATATTAAATTATAGTCTCAATGCATTTTTTAAAAATACTTTTAAATGCAATACAAATTCTTTATCAAACAAACAACTTGTACATGAAATGAAATTAAATCCTATTTCCAAACTATTTTCAAAACACATCTAACATGAAACTATAATAAATCTTCTTAGGCCCTGTTTGTTTTTGTATTTCAAAAGTGTTTTTGAAAAAAATTAAAATTTTTTTATTTTTTATTTGCTTCAAATTAATATATTTTTGGTATTTTTAGATCATTTTGATGCGCTGATATCAAAAATAATTTTTAAAAAATAAAGAAACATTTTTTTGATACATTTCTAAGTGAAAAACACTTTAAAAAACAACCGTAATCATATTCTCAAGCAGACCCTTAATCACTAGGATTACCTTTAATGAGGCCGCTGTAAAAAACATCACACAAAAATTCAACTTTTCATGATTTGTTGTGGAATTTGGTCAAGATATGTGTGAACTAGGCTGAGATTGTGTCTAATAGTTCCTGAAAAAAAAAAAGTAAGTTATTCGTACGATGAACTTTCTCATTCTAAGAGTATTTGACAGTGTGATTGCGGTTGCTTTTCAAATAACTTTTCATACCGAAATGCATGCCAATAATGTTTTTTTATTTTTTAAAAATCATTTTTGACATCAGCACATCAAAACGATCTAAAACATACAAAACATATTAAATTTTAGCAAAAAACAAAATTGAATTTTTTGAGAACGCGGTTTGCACCGCGTTCCCAAACGTATCTATTACTTATATGTGTGGGAGAAAATAACATACAAAAAAGAAAAACAAGAGAACATAGCGTAATGTGTGGAGAATCCATGTCCCAAAAATCCCTCTAGCCTGCATATAAGGCTAGATGTATCTATATACATAGCAGCTTGAACTTTTCTTTATAGAGAAGGAATTATGTCACTAGCTAACTAGGGTAGCTCATCGATTGGTGTGATGTTGTGCCATGGTTTTGTAACTAACACGTGATTAGAAAAGAAATTGACGTGTCACGACTATTTGACCGAGTACATTTATTTTTATTGATGTTTATATAAGTTAGTGGGTGTAGTAGAATTATAGTTATTGGTGATAAAAAAATAGTGTCTTTCCTTGAAAAAAATTGTGTGTGCTGCAAATTAAAATTATTAGTACCGAGAAAATAAACAGGAGAGGAAAATAATGAAAGAGAGAAATAATAAAGAGGTAGAAAAATAAAATTATATTGGTTACCGGCCAAGCCAGAGAGATCAGATATGATCACCTAGATCTAATAACTAGTAGGCGTAATCATCCAAACCTAGAAAAATATCGGTGTCTGGTCGCCTGGGCTAGGCCCATAGAGATTAGGAGGACTGTTTAGGCCTCGACCCAAACAATTCAAAGTTTTTTTAATTTTTTTCTAAATCAAACATATATATATATATATATATATTAAAAATATTTAATCTTTCATATTAAACAAAATCCAAAAGCATACCTCAGTGAAGAAGCTGATTTTTTTCAAAAACCAATGACAGAACTCTCAAGACCTCCAAATTTAATGAATATTCTCCTTAACATATAGTCGTACTCGCTCTGGCTTCGTTGCATTACTGATGACACCCCTGCCTGTCCCTAGCAAGAAAGTAACCAGAAAAAAAACAGTGTAAATACTCTCTCGTATAAATACTCTCTCATTTTCCAATTTAAAACAAATAGTTAACTCTCTCGCGCACACACGCAACGCAGTCTCATTCTCAATCACGCCCGCCCAGACCCGTACCAAAAACTCTTCTATCGGTTCCATTAAATAAACACCTATCATCATCATCATAATCATCAATCCCATCTCTTTTGGCGATTTAATAAATAATATTACTTATTGGATTGGATGATGATGATGAGGAAGAGGGAGAGAGAAAACCCGTGCGGGGTATGCGGTCACTACCACAAGTACGAAGAGGGTGAGGTTTGCGGGATTTGCGGCCACCGTATGCCTGAATCCACCGCCGATAAGTCTCCCTCTGTTCACCTCAGCGCCTTTCCTTCTCAGATCCTCCCCGACTTCCTTTTCTTAGGCAGCTACGACAACGCCTCTCGATCCGAGCTCCTCAAAACCCAAGGAATTACTCGTGTGCTCAATGTAATTAATATATTTTTTTTGCGTTGAATACTGGGAACCAATTGATAGGTTTTTTGTTTTTGTAGAAAAATGGCTCAGTTATCTTACGTTGGTTTTAAATTCTTATGGTTTAGGGTTTGATTGGGATTTTTTAGTGTTCGTTTCTCATAAAAGCATCGAAGGTTGAATAATATAACTTCTTAGAAAGTAGTTAGTATGAGATTTAAGAAAAAAAAAGTATAGCTTTAATGGAAATTAAACTGATTGAGTTCTTTGTAGGGTTACAGTATCTTTTATTTCGTTGGTTTCAATTAATTGACACTTTAATTTCATGGCTGCCTGTTATTTATGTCACCAGCAACAGCTTAGTAGAGACCAAGAATAATAAGAGATCTGATGTATTCTTATGTTTTGTCTATTTGCAGACAGTTCCTGCGTGTCAAAATCTCTACAAGAATTCATTCACCTATCACTGCCTCCAAGATGACAAGATCTTACAATTTGACGATGCCATACAGTTTTTAGGTGAGTCAGATTTTATGAATTATCAATTGGCAGGCGTTACTTTCACTGCTCATCAAGTTCTTGACAGTCTTTATGTGAGTTAGATTTGATGAATTATCAATAGGTATGTGTTACTTTCACTGTTTCATCAAGTTTTTGACTTGACCACACAAGAACTGGAAACTGCTCTTTTTTCGTTGTGCTGTTGAGAAGTTGCACTGTTGAATGCATTAAAAGGCTTATGCCACGTGCATCTGCTGTTACTTCTGTTTACATATGGTTGTGAAATTATTTAGAGCTCGTATCAATCCCCTGCTTTCCTCCATTTCGACCTTGCATAAGCATCTGTGTTTCTAAATGCTAAATCAAGTTTTCTTTGATTTCTTAACTTAGATGATCAATTATGTCACTAGTTCAATTTATGGTTCTGATCATGGTAGGGTTTGTTCAGGATGCACCTTTTTTATGAGGGCCAATGTCTATTGTTCTCTCACCTCTGAGAATAATGAGGGGGGAAAGATCTTGGTTGGTGATGTTGTATGGGTACTTGATTAGAGGAAGGGAATCTTCCGTGTTGTATTCCAATAAGATGAACTGTAACCATGACGCATTGACAAAATTGTAGCCCTGAAGCCTGAAATCATGTTTCTTCTGATTGGAGAATTCACTTATGGAAGTATTTATTTTTTTGAATAATTGGCTCGTGGTCAACCATTAAGTGATAATCAATCAATAGGTTGGTTGTTAGATTTGTAAATTGCAATTTGGGCAGAATTGATCAGGATTTGTTACATACTGCAATCCTTTATATTTCCATCGCGGATAGAGTGTAAAGTAATGCATGCTTGTTTTTTGCAGAGCAATGTGAGAGGGACAAGGCTCGCGTTCTTGTCCATTGCATGTCAGGAAAAAATAGGTTAAGTGTTTCTGCTAATTATGTTGGTTATCTTTATTCTCTCTCTTGTTTTTTTGGGAATAGTGTAACCTATGTGTCTATTGGGACTTCACTCTGTGCTATTTCATATCACATCTTGGGGCCATTGTTAGTTCTTGGCATGTGTTTTGGGGTTCAGCAATGTATTTTATTGGCTTGTTTATGGAAATTATATAACCTTGTTCTTCTGACAGGTCTCCAGCTATTGTAATGGCTTACTTGATGAAGTCCAGAGGATGGAGACTTGCTCAATGTTACCAGTGGGTGAAAGAGCGGAGACCATCCGTTGATCTAACTCAAGGTATGTTCACCTCGATGCTGATTTGCTTATAGGGCAAACAATTACTTTTGTGGTCAGTATTATACAGTTCAATTATGATTCTGCATTTTTATGTGTTAAAGCAATCAAGAATCCTGCTACTGAGTTTAGAACTGCAGTATTTTTTCAAGTCTACAGAAAGTGCTACCACATGCTATGTAAATTTTGACTTTTACCGGGTCTCGTTCCCCTTTTTCCTGGTAAAAGATCATCATATGAAAGTTGATTGATGAGCTCAAATAATTTTCTCAGGCAGCGCACAAATTTTTTCTGGTCTTGAGACCTTGATGTATTGGACCAATTGGCCTATGCATTTTATCTGAGATCCTTTTGTTTCCCAGGAGAGAAGTTACCCCATGCCTGACTATCACTTTTGTTTGTGGGTTTTAGCCGTGCACCAGCAGTTGCATGAGTATGAACAGAAGCTTTTCGGGTCAAATGATAATAGCAACCCTGCCCTGCCAGTCTTCCTTCCTGTAGGTGCGCCATCTTTTAGCTTTGGCTTCCCAAAGGCTAATGATCCAGTTCCTGTCCAAGCATTCATTGGTGTTGGTGCTCCCTCTATTTTCACACGTCCTCTAGAAGTTCCTCCACAAGAGTTCCAGTTTGGAGCTGGTCATCCCCAGAACATATCAGAAAGCTCCCTTGGCACCAATTTGCCGAACCCGAATGGTGGGGATGTTTCAATGGATTCATGAATTTCAATGCCCTCCCTGATGAATGAGCCTGCAAGTTTAGCAATGACTAGAAGCTAAATGATCATTAAGTGAGCTTGCAATAGTGCAAGTTACAAAAGTTCAAACTGAAAACTATACTTTTGGTTTGGATTTGGCGTGTGCCTTGGTTTATTCACAGTTTATACAAGAGTGTTAATTCCAAGAGTAGAGTTTTTGTCATCTACACAAAAGGTGTATGGGTGCTAAAATTGTGTTATCTCTGCGGCTTCTTGCAGCGTTTTTTCCACTGCCGAAGAAAGGAGTAACCTTCCCTTGATCAACTTCTAGTGATGGGAATTTATCACTGGTGAATAGCTCATCCATTGCATTTGCCATTTAGTGGTGAGGATGAGCGCGTGCCGGTGTGTGTATTCTGAACATTGAAGAAATAAATCTTCTTTAATATTCAATAGAGTATCATCTAAAAGTAAAAGAACAAAAATGATATAACTATATTTTTTAATTTTCAATTACTATTAATGAAAAGGATCACAAAATATGAATTTTACTCTAATTTAATTTAGCTTAGTTCGTTTCGTTTGATATTAATCAAAACGTGAATTCTTGATTCAGTCAACACTTGACCAACAGTTTGAAAGGATATAAAAAAATCTCTTTAATTTTAATTAGAAAAAAAAAAGAACATAGCTTTGTTATCTAATGGAAAAAAAAAAAAACACTGTAAACTTGGAGATTTCCAAGTGAGATCTCAAAAAATTCTAAATGATGATGAAAGAAGACAATTTGGTGAAAGATCGATAAAATCGTTCCAGCATTAAGTTCTGGCCTCGGTAACTTCCATAGGAGCTTTATTCACAAATTATGTCACTTGGAGATCCAGAGTACAATCCTGGAGGTAATTTTGATACACACAACACAGAAATTTATACAGGGTATCCCCAACAATCTGGGTTTATTCAGTATCATTCTTTTTGCACGGATCCACACTTATTTGACTTCTAGGCCATGCATGCTTCAAGGGTTGACTTGGCAAGCCACAACAAGCCTGGATCATTCCGCTTCAGCACCAAGTAAGTATCAGCCTTCCCAGTTTCATCATAACTAACTTCCTCACTGAATCCAACCACATGAACAATTTCCACCGCAGCTGTAAATCATGAGAAGCAGACAAGCAAACAAATAAATGTCAGCGAAGATGACTCTCTCCAGCGTTATCTATCCATCCATGTGCACATTGTAAGAAAGAAACAAACCTTGGTGACTGGCAACATTTTTCTGGATTATGGGATTAGCCTAAAATGTACAGCAAATAGTGATCAAGAGATTAGACAAAGGAACCAAAGCAAAATTCAAAAAAATTATTGGGAAAGACATTTTGAGTAACAGTGAACGAACCTTTCTGAGTCTTTTGAATTTTGACTGATCTGGGTGTTCGATCACATTCCTGCCAGAAGTTAAAACTGATTTCAGCCTTTATTACGACATAAAGATAAAACAATAATCATGATGGAAATGGAAAATCAGAGAATCAAAAGTGTTCTATGATCATGCAAGTTGACTCATACCTATAATACTGTGCAGGTATGTAACAAATCAGGATAAAGTGTGATGCAATATACCTACGGTCCTAACTGTACTAAAGAGAACAACCAAATCAATTCTCCAGTCAGACAAGCATACCTAATTATCTTAAAAAGAGTTTGCAAAGCTGCCGCTGCTTCTGTGGAGTTCAATTCAGCTCTCAGTGTCTCAGTAGCCTTCTGAAGGCGGCTGCAGACAACACTAACAGGATCTTGGATTCTCCGTAGTTCTTCATCATCTGGATCTGGTTCATCAATTTGCATCCTAGATACTTCATCTGACGCTGCTAAATCATCATCAGGATCGGGCTCAGCCTGAACAACCTGATTTGTTTCAGATTCATCAGGATCAGGTTCTTTATAAGCTTTTTTTAGATGGAGATGGTCTTCAATGTTTTCAGTTACTAGACAATCATCAGGATCAGGTTCGTCAAAGGTTTTGTCAGCGCGAATCCCACCATTCAGGGTGTCCATCACCTCATGGTGATTGCCTTGAGAATCATCAGGATCAGGTTCGTCAATGGTTTTGGCAGGGCAAATCCCAATATTCAGGATGTCCATCGCCTCATGGTGATTGCCTTGAGAATCATCAGGATCAGGTTCATCAATGGTTTTGGCAGGGCAAATCCCACCATTCACGATGTCCATCACCTCATGGTGATTACCTTGAGAATCATCAGGATCAGGTTCATCAATGGTTTTGTCAGGGCGAATCCCACCATTCAGGATGTCCATCACCTCATGGTGATTACCTTGAGAATCATCAGGATCAGGTTCATTCTTGTTTTGATTAAAAGGATGTTCATCAGGATCAGGTTGATGGTGAGGTTTCCATTGAGATTTATGTTGATTTTCAATATCTACCTTTCCTTTTTCTACCTGACCCTTGGCACCAGGTTCTTTATGCATGTTAAAAATTGAATCATCCGGGTCGGGTTCTTCATGTACTTCAGAGGCTCCCAAACTGTTGGAAGAGGCATCTGCTAAACGGTGATAAGCAGCAGCCACAGAAGATGCGCGGGCACTAGCCAGTTGATTAGACACGTTTCCCCCGAGCTTCACAGAAGAGCTTCTACTGTCTGAAACATAGAAGTCTTCGCTGTCCTGGTCTTGATGATTGACTCCGCTCAAGGTATGCCCCCTTGATTTAGTCCAATCTAAACTAGCAGCTTCTTGGTTCAGCTGGCCAAAAACACACACCAATTTTAGAAAACAATATTTCTGTTGAACTTAACCATTCGTCATGCAACAATCATAAACAAGTGTATGGATACGCATTTGTACCTGTTTATCCAAAGCATAAAAGTTCGCATCGTGTTCTGAGTACAGCATGTGAGCCTGAGATGAAAATAAGAACAAAAAAGATTAACTCAATAACAATAATCTCAAAACTTGAGGAAAAAACAAATTTGATTATAAAGCTTACAAGTTCATGCAGAAGAGTTTTCTTGATGCTTTCATATTTCCTGAAACCCTTGAGGTCATCAGTTCGAAGACGGAGAGATATCTCCTCTCCATGATTCTGCAATGCCAAAACAGGAGTCAACAAGGAAAGAACAAACCAAAATGACAAAAGAAAGTAAAACAGTGACACCAGTAAATGTATTTTCATACGCTTTGAGGAGGACTTTACCTTATTGAAACCAAGAATGCATTTGGGACTCACACCAACATAACCAACTGGGGCCATCTCAGTCATAATTCCTATGCGCCAACGATGCTTTTGAAAATGATCATTCAAAAGTTAATTGTTAGGAATGTTGAGTTAAGTAATGGTGTTTAATTTGAAAAGATGCATCCAACAGTACCTTGTTCATTATAGCAACAATTCCAGGATCCGCAGCAAGCATATGCATCCTTTTCAAAGCCTCTGGAGCGGGGGGGTTCAGCTGAAGACAAGCAAAAACAAGGGAAATCAATGATAGTTTATTTTTCCATAATACCAAGTCTTGGAATACCGATAGATTCAGAATGTAATGTTCTGAGCATTCCATATATGCTATTCTAGTGTACAAGTTCAAACACCTAACAGCTAGAATCAATAACAAGTCTTTGCTGTTAGAGAAATTCACAGTGAATCTCTAAGAAAGTACTGGATCATATTTTAATCATGATACTTTCATCTAAAATACATAACATAGGATATTATGATGCCAAAATTCAGTATAAGTGACACAATTCATTCCTCCTTTGCCTATATTTTATCTATGATATATAATGCATAATTGGAAATCTAATAATTTCTTTAAATTTAAATGCAAAAAGTAACTGGCACATTCAAATGCACCTCAACTCCAGGAATTTGAAGTGTGCGAAAATCACAAAAGATATAAGGTCCTTGTGGGAGTTTAAGCAAACCACGAGGTCTATCTGACATTCGCTGCCTCATTCTCTTTTCCTCTTCATCAAATCCGGCGATCCTCAGGTCAACCTTGGCATTTTGTAGAACTTTATCAACTTCATCTTCAGACACTCCCAACATTCTGATAAACTTTCCCTGAAATAAAAGAAATATGCATCGACGAAATTAGAAGACTTCATAAAATAGTTTTGGCATATGCTTAGAAAGTAATCATTAATTAAGAAAATATGTGAAAAAGTCAGTACTAAATATTCACTATAAAGCTTTATTTGCCACCTTATACTTAATTTGCTACATTGCTTGCGACCTTTTTAACAAAAGAAATTGTAAAACAAACAGAATGATGATCAGGTCAGTCCTAGATAAAAATACATTAAGCAAACAAAAAATTTGTTCAGATAACAAGGCCGATTAGCATGTTCCACCACACAAATGTGGCAAAACCAACCAGGAAAACAGCAGTAAAGTGATAACAACCATAAACTACAAGAATATCATATATCATACATGTATTCTACAAACACCCATTTATTTAAAGACCTATGATTGAAAAGCTAAGCTATATAAGATCAGATTACAAGTAAAATCCATTAAAGCATCAGATTTATAAACTACATTCAGACTGTTTCTTTCACATCCAAACATGTTTAAAGTTCAGTAAAATCACACTTACAAAATAGCGTGTGTATGGAAAATTAGTCATATTTGTTATCACAATGCGCCCCCCTCCCCTCCCCCCCCCCCCCAAAAAAAAAAAAAAAAGAAAAAAGAGAGAGAGAGAGAGAGTAGAAAATGATACCTCCATAATGGAAGCTTCTTGCAAGCTTAGCTGTGAGTGTTCATCTGAGAAAGGAAACAGCAGCTTTGAGCTTTTGTTAGAAAATCGCGGAACAATAAGTCTCATGGTATCTGCCTTGATATCTGTCAACTTCTGGAGTTCATCCCCTAGATCCTTGACAGAAGCATCGGTGTTCATTCCCACAATAAATTTGTTCCCCCTCCATATAACTGTTACTTTAAACATAATCTCGGCCATTCTAGTGTTGTGCTGCAGAAAGAAAATTTTATGTAAGACAGCATCTTCTTAACCATGCATTGCCAACAAATTTTCACGTACAGTGACATACTTGTTTACGAGTTGCGAACATCCATAAGTGACATTAATTCTTAACCAAGAGTTCATTAAAAACCTCAACCAGACCTAAACTAAGTTCAGTAACCATCTAAAAAAGAAGATAACATGTTGCAGAATTCATAACATAACTGCTTCGACAGAAACAGAAACATAAACATATTCGAACCTAGTGATTATCAAATGGTCAATAATCAAATACGTGTATAAGAAATAACATAAACAAAATCAGGAACTAATATCTGAGATTTTGGATTTTCTGTAAGAAACCAACAAAGACACAAAAACACAGAAAGCTCTGCCTAAAAAAATCAGAGAAGCCCACATCAAAATCTCCAACTTCAAAACAATTAAGACTGCTCCACAAGATCTAATTACTAAAAGATTAACACAGAAAAAAAAAGAAGCTACAAACTTCAAATAAAATTTAACCAGGGCTGGCGTGCAAGAAAGTTGAAGAGCGGTCAAAATGACTTCAACATCATTTCCAAAGTTGATAAAACCTTGGTGATTCTTGAAGAAAATGAGACAATTAGCAGGTATTGAACAAAACCCAGATTGAGAATTTAGTAAAAGATTCAATCTTTACCTCTTGGTGTGTGTTGTTAGGTGGTGGGTTTTCTCTTTCAGGGTTGTAAACGTTCATAGCCAGATAAAATCAAAAAACAAAAACAACATATATATAGGATGTGGCGTAGGATATGAGACGGCGCACTTTACGCGTTCACAAGCGAGGATCCTGTTAAAGTAAGCGTCCTGTTATCATTTATTTTTACTTTCTTGCGTATGTGCTGTCGCATGGTATGGGTGGAGAAAAATCCAGAACTATGGTTTGTTTGAAAACCGAACAATTTGGACCCTCTTTTTTTAGTATTACAGTAATTTTTAATTAAAAATATATTAAAATAATATTTTTTAATTTTTTTTTAACATTACCCTATCATAATTATTAAAAAATAATTAGAAAAATATTAATTTAATACCTTTTCATATTAAAAACAATTTAAAAAACATTTTAAAAAATAGAAGCAAACACAATGCTAAATAAACACTTATTCTTTATTATTATTCTTTTTTAAAAACATTTAGGTAAATACTAGATTTTACCTCATGATTCCACGAGGAAATTTTAAAATTTATTTATTTATTTAATTATATAATAATTAAAATAAATATTTGCAAGGGTTTGAAAGATTTAAAAATTATGCAGAAAAACATGTACTTCCTAAATTGAAGTACTTATTCTTTATTTATTTATTTTTTAAATAATTTTTTATTGAAAAGTCATTTCTTAATAAAACATCAAGGTAATTAAAATAAATATTTATAATAATTTAAATTAAAGAGTGAAAATTTTATTTTTGGAGGCAAAACTCTCATTTTTTAATTAATTAATTTTTTTACAAAAACATTTTTTTATTAGTAGCATGTTTTTTAAATAAAAACTTAACATAATATAAAAGGTAAGTTTTGTTTTTTTTGAAAAAAGGCCTATCTTTGTAATTTTATATAGTTGTACAAAAATCAAAGAATAATCAATTCATGAAAATCATATAAAAATAACAATAAGAAATAAATATTTTATTTTTATTGAGTAGTATAGTTTTATTTCAAACTAGGCTCATATATAATTGTTGAAACGTTATTGTAAATGTATCTATGAAAATCTCTAATCTTATTTAAAAAGCATGTTATAATTGAGAGATTTTTTTAAATAGCATTGTAATTATTAATTTAAATAAAGATTTATTTTAAATTATATACAAAAATATTTTCTGGGCCTATGAGGCTAGTGACGTGAGGAAAGTTCAAACATGTGTGGGTCTGAAGCATTGGGTGCTTGACATTTTTTTTTTGGTGAATTGAGTGGACGACCGTCATTGCAACCAAAGTTTTAAGACCCGGCCTGGTGGCCGGTCCGGTCCGAGGCCCGGGTTCCTGGTTTTGACCGGATCAATTTTTTTTTAAATCAAAATGACGTCGTTTTAGTGAAAAAAAATAAAAAAAACAAAAGTCAACTGGTTTGCAACCGGGTCTTGACTGGGTTTTGCCGGGTCAACCCGCCAGGTCAGCCGGGTCACATTGAGTTTTTCCTTCCCTCGTTTTTTTCTTCAACCTGGCCTAGTTCCAATCCCGGGTCCCGGATCGACCCGCTGGGTCAAGCCGGATTTCAAAACTATGATTGCAACAATTTGTCGAACACCTATAATGGTTGAAAAACTATAGCAAGTTTTTTCTTACCTCATAACTCATTTTTTAACATTTTTAATTAAAAAAACACCCCTTGCATTGTAAGAATCTAAATTATCCAATTTACAATCTCAAAAAAACGCTTTTTTTTTTTATCACACTAAAAATCAAAAATAAAAAAGAATCCAAAAAATCTTTACAGCCCAACCTATTTTTTCTGGCATTTGTAAGAGGCAAAACTACCACAATTGGATTTTCATCATCAAGACAATCCATTGATACCATGCTTAATTTTTTTTATGGTTGGAATATAGCGGGTCGAATTCTTTCTATATCCTCTTTATTTTCTGACAACTCTTTCTCATCTCTAAAACCTAAATACCGAAACATGATTAAAATAAAAGTTTGAGAATTGAAAGGTAAAACATAAAACTATAGGGACCAAATATGAAAAAATAAAAAACTTCAAGGACCAAGTTGTATTTTCACACATCCTAAGAAAAATGTAAAAATCACATTATTCCCCTACATTGACGTCCAAAATGCGCTTGAAAGTGGGGAACATGAAATCTCCTTTCTTTTTTCTATAGTACAAAAATTTTTGGAATCAATTTTTTTTTTCAAGTCATATTCACTTCCTAAGAATGCACATGATTTTTTTTTAGGATCTACTCCACTATTAAAGTAATAATGTACGTCTATCTATATTAGGAAATCAAGAAAAAAAAGCCAGTGATAGGTGGTCATGTATACAAAATTTATAATATAAAATGTATATTTATTAAACCTGGTTCGGGGAATGACTCGGCCAAAGAGACAGGTTCCAGGTCACACTGATTGACCCAAATTAACCCGAAAAGATAGAAAAAAAATTATGTTTGGGGTTTTAATATCCTACATGAAAAAGTTTTTACACAATGTATGAGACATGAAATGTAGTATAGTTATACTATATTAGAAAGCTAAGAAATAATTTATATGAATGTAGGCTATAAAAAAAAATATAAAGTATAGTATAGTTATTCTACATCAAAAAATTAAGAAATAATTCATGTGGATATAGACTATATATAATTATCTCATATCAAAAATTTAAGAAACAATCCATGTGTATGTAGGCCATAAAAAAATATATTTGAGGCTGAGTATTCATAAAATAATTTTAATTTTTTAAAGTTCAAGATTTGAAAAATTAATAAAAAATTAATTTGGGATTTGGGATCCAGAAAAAAATTGAAAATTCCAATTAAGATTTCAGTTGAACCATCTTTAAAAAATGAAGTCCCAATCGATTTGGGATCTCCTGAGGTTTCCATACACCATTATGGTTTCACAGCATCTTCGTCTTCATTTCTCATGGGTTCATCCTCTCGCTTCACTGCATTTGGATCTCAATTATACATTGCATAAAATAATAGAAACAATCTACGAAGAAATATGAGGATCAATGCTCATTAGTCTTTCAGATCAAATTAGAGACACTGACAATTTCAAATGCTACAACCCTCCATTCATGCACCTTAATTTTCTCTGTTGTTCCTAAAAGCATCTGTCATGTTTATCAGATGATTCTTGAAATTCCACTGCTTGTTTATGGATCCACATCATGTTTTTATATATAAAAAAATCAAACTATAGAAGGTTAATTGTAAATTTTCCTAAAAAAAGACAACACCATGGTGGATTACTGATCAATCCCTGATAAAAACTATACACAATAATGATTGATTATATATAGGCCAAACAAATCCAAAATATTTATATTAGAGAGCACGAGCAGAAGTATTTGTTGATACTCACTCAACAAAAACGAAACTATAGTTTTGATAAAAAAAGGGACAAAATTAGAGTACTTAATATTCTTTCTTGAAGATCATATTTTCCTTTCAAGTGTGATAAACTTTTTTAAATTTAAATTGTTGCAAACGAGAAACCATCCAGTATTTGAAACAAATGCTTACTCTTTCATGCTCAAAAGTTTCTCCCTTTTAACTAATAGAATCTCGTTCCTAAAATAATCTCGATAAAGAAGGAACAACGTTCATAATTAACCCCTCCATTGTTACAGTGAACATTCTATAAGTTCAAACAAATTAGGTTTGTGTTGGTTATATATATATATATATATATATATATATATATATATATATATATATATATGTGCGCGCGCGTGTTGAGGAAAGAAAGCTCGTAATTTTTCAACAAAAAGAAGAAGACGACGATAGAAAGTCGTACTAGCAATTTTCAGTAAAATATTTTTATTTCATAGCCAAAATATGAAGTATTCACCCCTAACTTGTATTAAGCCTCGGTGCTATTCTCAGTAAACATCAAAGATGGGAACTGTTTAATCTGTTAGCTCAAAGACAAAAGGAGGTTCTTAAATTAGCAGTAAGAAGAATTCGAACCATTTTCGATACTACATATGTATCTTGTTTTTTTATACATGGGATGAACAGAAGTAGTGTAATTACTGAGTTGCAACTCCATACCCACACAGTAAACAAAAGAGTTTTAGGAATAGAGAAGAAAACAAACTTGTAGGTCCTGCGGGGTGGTTGGTTCCATAACATTTGAAGCTTGGAAGAAGCCATGATCTCTCTCTTCGTAGTGTGCGCCTGTGTGTATGTGTGTGACAGAGAAGCTTTAGGTCTACTGTATAACATTGTTAACAATTTGGTCGTTCATCTTTGCAAGGCACAAGACGACTTCATGGAAAATGCATAGTAGTTAGATTATCTTCATTGGATATGATACAATATGTCGTGTGTTGAAAGTTTTTTTTTTTAAAAAAACAAACAAAGAGAGATAGAGCGCAAATCTTAAAGCTCCATCATGCTAGCAAAATCTATCATAGATTTGAAAGTTAGTTATATCATATCGGTAGGTTATACATAATATTATTATATTTATATAAATACATATTTTTATTATTAATAAAAATTTAATTTATTATAAATGATAAATTATACCTCTTGTTTTTTAGAGATTGTCTATTAGTCATAAAAACTGCAAAAACATATAATTAGAGCTAATACTATAAACATAACAATTACTCTCTTCTTCTAAATAATGGTTTAGGAGATTTCTCATGGGTAGTTCGTGTGGATTACCATCGAAGACCGAACAAATGAACGACTTGTTTGTGACAACCTATCCTTTGAAGAATTATTTAAAACCGAAAAAGATAAGATCCTTAAATAACTCTAGATCTGTCCAATGAGATCCTAGGGACTCCAAAATAATTTTATTTTAGTTGTGGACATGATATTCAAAAACCCTACATTGAATGTACTCCATAAGTTTGATTATTGAATAAATGTAATATTGACAATTAATTAATGCCAGTTTTTAGCATGCATAAAATCAGCCCAGGCAAAGGTTTTAAGCATATATACCTAGAACCAAAAACTAAGTACTGTCCAATTTGAGTTAAGGTTTGCACCCCTGCTTTAGACACCCTACGAAGCATTCTCCAAAATAAAGAAATAGTTTGGATTTAATAATAACAACAAACGCACCTGGTTGCCTGAATTTGCAATATTGAAAATTTGAAATTAATGTGTATACATGGAACCTAAAAAACACACTGTATATTTCAGAGTGAAGAATGACAATGAAATTTATCCTAGAAGTTTCACATTCAAAATAGCAAGTTCAGCTTAAAACTACTCCTTCATGACTTCAGCCACTTGCTCGACATTTTAAACTTAAACAACAATGTTAGGTAAATTAATCCTCACGATTTTACATGGCTTAGGATAGTGGATGATGCTATCATACTTGGGGTGCAATTTGGAAATTTCCATCCCATCTGTTCTTCCAAGTTGTTTATAATTCTTTCTGAAGGAAACAGAAGTTTTATTACATTTTCGGCAGCAACAATCTGTTCTTCTTGAAGTCTCTTGTTATGCATTAGTTTCCTGAAATGAGGCATATTATCCTGAAGTTACAAATATAGTTGCGAACCAACTTCACAGAAGATCATGTTACACAGGCTTTGCTATTTTTTAGATCCAGTTAGTCACTAGGAAAATAGAAGTATCAATATCCATAGAGTAATGAGATCTTACATAAGCAATGAGGCTAGATTTGTAGGTGTGCATGCTTGAAAGAGAGCCTCAGGGATTATAGCTGAATCTGTGAGAATGTTGGGAAGAGAAATGTAAGGTATCTTTGCTTTATATTGAATGTACCATTCAGTTAGGATATGGGCTCGATAGGCAACGACACATGGTAAGCGTGCAAGCTGCAACTCCATCGCCACTGTTCCTGAAGTACACAATGCAATCCTGCTGGCCTGCAAGACATTCAATTCAGTTCCAACAACGAGGCTTTAAGGGTGTTATCAAATAATGGGAATGAAATAATTTATACATATTCCACCTATCAAATGTAGGCTCTTCAAATTTATGGAGATTTAGGATAGAACTCAAGGTGCAAACTGAACATTGGGAAGGAAAAAAAAAACCCTACCAAAATTATCTTGATCTTGAATACACCAAAAGAGAAATTAGATACCCTCTTTTAGATCCTAATTGGGGCCAAAATTCTAATAAAAACACAAAAAAAAAAGCAGTATATAAGATGTGGCACTATTAACCACAATCAAGTTTCTCAAAGTCTCCTGGCAGTGCCCACCCTCTTTCAGTAGTGTACAATGTATTTAATCCGACTCCTCGGTATACTCCCACTAATAATAGGTCAATTTCTGCCAGATTGACTCCTCCTCTCCTCCATTTCTTATTTCACCCATGACAGTGAGATCAATTAGGAACTGGCAATCCTTTAGTTAAGTGACAAGGAAACTATGCAAGCAATCCATTTTCACCAACAGCTGCAATCCCTTATGCTTCCTAAGTCATAGATTTCTGATTCAACTATGAATGCTTTCTGTATGAGAAGAGCAGAAGAGCTTACACTGAACGCATCATATTTCAGGTGTTGATGTCCCCCAGGAATCAATATAGCAGGCACAGGCCACTTACGAATGACTCCATCAATGTAATTCTCCACATGCTGATTAGGAGCCACATGGATCACGGTAATTAATTCAGGAATGGAGTCTTTTAACTGATCAAAAGTGTGTGCAAAGATGGAAAGCATCCGAATGACCTCTTGCAATCTGCTTCCAGGAAGCAAGGAAATGACCGCAGCACCTTCCAAAGATGCAACTTCTGAGGTGTTAAAACAGGCTTAAATTTCAAAATTTAGAGAGCAGCTCCCAAGTAATAATTAAGAACATATAGCAGGCATTACAATTTTTCAATCACCTATAGAAGGATAAAGTGAAGATGCATATCCAAGAACAAAGCTTGATCATGATGTCGATTATTGATCAATATCTATTAGTTAACTGTCATGTATACCATAATGGCATAATAACAAGAAGCATTGTTCAATGTGAAGTAGAGAAATACTCTTGAAATACAGGAAATTAGACCATTCATCACAACGTATTACCTGAAGATAATGCATATTTCCTTCGGAAATCTTCAGAATTTCCTTCTATCTTAAGGTCATGTGGTGAGGCTTGCTTTCCCTAAACATGATAAATGTTAGAACGTCAACAACAATAGTAAATTTTAATCGGAAACATCCAGAACAAATCATTAAGTAATCATTTCAGACAGCATGGGCAGTTGGTAGATGAATGCACAAGATATGCTCTCTTAACTAGCATATTTTTGGAACAATAAACATGTTATCTCTCTTAACTTTCACAGGAAACTCAAAGACGTGTAATTAAATATGTTATCTCTATTAAAGAGTTAAACCAGATTACATTCCAAGGTTTGAAGATTAATCCATACCAAATTAAATTCAAAAATGTCTTCCAGGACAGGATGGCCCACAAAGGTTGCATCTAATCCATTTAACTTGCAAACTGCTTCCTCATTAGGGAGTATGCATAAGATGTGATCCACAAAATTAGCCAGGCCTTTGAGCCTTGCTTCTCCCCCTTTCCACGCCCAAAACGAAGGCGCCACATAATGAAAATGCAGAGGACCATTCAATTCTTGCCAACCATATCTAGCTGCAAAAATCATTTCCCCATTTTCCTACAACATTTGCATCACATAAGCAACACAAACAAGTATAGAAGCCAACACTGAGAGGCTAGTTCATATTACCTCGCAACTGCTTTAGAAGACGAAAAGAAAACCCCTTGGAATCCACAGTCACAACAACGTGAGGCTGAAACAAAATTGCACCCTCAATTGTTTCCTTCAACCTTACCTGAAAGTTTACAGTAACGCTCAATTCCAATTAACATTGACTCTAGTAAGTAAACAAAATGACTACTCACTCTAAACTTGTTAAGATGTGGTAACAATTCCCACATCCCCATCACTGAAATATCCTCCATAGGGAACAAAGATTCCAATCCTTCCTTGGACATCCTGGGCCTTTAAAAAAAAAGTAACATTTTCAATTTCTGACAATGCAAATAGAAGTTAATACTGGGATTAAAGAAACGTTCTCGTGGTTGCTTACCCTCCAACGCCAGAAAAACGAATGGGAAGAGGAGAGAGCTTCTTCAAAGAAGCCATAAGGCGAGAAGCAATAGAGTCTCCTGAAACCTCCCCAGCAACTATGAACACTCTCAGTTCTCCATCTTTATCCCCCATGTCTACTACAGTTCTGCTCCGAACAGAAAAAGATCTTCTAAGGAGGCTCGAGAAACCCATTTCCCCCCCATTTTTTATATCTCTGATGGTTCTTAACAGCATTTTTAACATCGATTGGGCATCAGTGTCAATTGAAGGCGAGAACCAAGCAGAGACAGGGAGTGAGTTCATGAGAAATAGGGTAAGCGGGTGTACTGTTTCGCTCCATGCCTGTTGGATTATGGACTTTGGCCCGGATTTCTGTGGATTGAGCACTTGAGCCTCTTCATGGGCCTAAATCTCGGAGGTTTGTGTTTTGGTCTCATCCCTTGATAAAGTATAGTATAGTTTAGGGACCTAAATTAGAACTGGCGAGCAGTTGGGTATCAGTGCACGGTCTTTTCTAAAAATGAAAAAAAGAAAAAGAAAAAAGGACTGCCGTTTCTTGGCTGACGTGTGGCCGCTGTTTCAGCTGCCAAAGAGAAGCAGTTGACGTGCTGGTCTAGTAGTTAACACATTGTTATATCCCTACAAAGATGAAAACACAAGTTTGATATCTAGAAAACACACCTGTTGAGAGGAGTAGCCACAAATCCCGAACGGGACTAGTCTCATTCTTTAATAAGGGTGTAAAAATACTCGAGTTAGCACAGAAAAAAATATTTAAATATCTATTTGGAATTACTTTTCAATGATATTTAAGGAAGATTTATGTTTTTTTTAATTTTTGTTTATGTTTTTAGATCGTTTTTTATATACTGATATAAAAAATAATTTTAAAAAATAAAAAAAATATTATATCAATATATTTTTGAATAAAAAATACTTTAAAAAACAATAAATAAATCATATAAATATTGTTCCAGCATTGAGGGATTTCATGGAAGCTACCTTGAGCTTATTTGCAGAGGAGGGCAAGGGACTTCATCATAGAGGTGCCATGCCAACTGCCAAGCCCCTCGTATTAAACTGGACAATTGCATACACCGTGATGACGACGAGACCTGCTCCTAGAAACGAGTGAAGCTGCGTCAGCAAAGTTCATAAATGGATCACCTAATTAGAACCAACCTCTCTGCTGGGAAGCTTTTATTGTTTTCCATGTCACTTTAATTGGAACTTGACCTTTCCTCAATAAATATTTCAACCACCGTCCATTTCTTTTCCTCCAGGTCGGGTTCATGCTGCTCCCCCTTTAATGCTCGAGATGACTGTTTCTGTTCTAGATTACGGGAGATCTTTTCTAGATTGCGGGAGAGATTGTGTATTAAAGTATTTTTTATTTAAAAATATATTAAAATAATATTTGAAATTAAATTGAAGGGGATCACAGACTTAATCAGATGCATTACCAATAATTTTGGAATGTTGATGTTCGCTTCAACTACCCTCCGTCGATACCTGAGTAATGCTGTACATTGTCTAGCCACTAAATTTGGAAACATGGCCGATTACATAAAAACACTAACTTGTTTATTTGTTATAAAATATTTCTTTTTAAAAAGTAGTTTTTATATAAGTAAATTATTTTTTAATGTTTAATAATGTCATAGATAATATATTAAAAATATTTTTCTAGTTATGCTATAAAAAAATAAATTGGAAAATCACTTATTAATATTTTATTTTTTTTAAGTTTATATATATATATATATAGTATTAAATATAACAACCAAATAACTTACAATAAAAAAAATATAAAAAGTGTAATGGTGGAAATTTTTTTTATTATATCATATTTTTATATATAGTTTATTTTATAAAATATAACAATATATATAATATAAATATTTTAAATATAACATTATAGACATATAGCCTTGTTAAATATTTTTAAGTAAAATATATTAATATGTTTAGTTGTATAATAAAAAATGAGATGAAATTTATTTTATGGTCTTTGGACATATCAAAGAAAATAAGTTAGAAAATAATGCATTTCACTACCAGATTTAATATTTTTACTAACGTAAATTTTTATCAGTGTTTACATTAGCAGTCTGTTGGTATGTATGTTACCGATGGACTCACGAAAAGAAACAGTCTGTGAAAAAAATCTCATCGGTAATTTATAGACTGTCAGTAATAAATATATCGATGGACAAAGTGCGCCAAAACAAATTTATTTTTTTTATTCTGTCGATATATTTATATGCTTAGAAGATGTTTAAGAGATTTCAAGACTAAGGATCACTAATGCTTGTTTCCTGACCTTTTTTTTTCCATGGATTTCTGGACCTTGGAATTGATTTGCAAAATGGTCCATCGTGGCCCCTAGTGTCGAGCTTGGGCCTTTTCTCTTTGTTTTCTTCATTTGGTTTTGAGCATCATCATATTAGTTATTTTTGTGAAATGCTCAAACCATTTGGACCATTTGAATTCTTTCATGCCCCTAGTTTTATTTGGGCACCTTTAATCATTGAAGATCTTTTTGTATATTTCTCGCACTTGCCTCCTAGTGTGGGGTGTGATTATAGTCAATATTATTTTTCAAGAAAAATACATTAGGCTCAAGAGGGGACTGCAATGAATTTTTTTAGTATTGTGAAAGGATTATCAAAGATGACCTTCCCTCATTTCAAACGCATGCATTTAGCTTTGCTTTCTTTCATGCAAATATACAAAATGATTTGTCATTATTCATTCAGCTAAAATTCAGTTTTGAAGTCATCTTATGGTGTTCAGGTTGTTCTTCAAGTTTTTCTAGGTGTATAGTCACCTTATTAGGATATTATTTGAATTTTCAGAACTTGTCTGTTAGAACAAACACCAATTTAATTTATGTTTTTGTACTAAAACCTTGATTTTCTAAAAATTCTTGTGAAAACATGGGATCATCCAAGTTGTCGACAAGACTAAAATAGGTCAAAATATACATGATCAAACAAAAGATAATATATAATAGGAGTAGACTCCTCATGAAAGCTCTTGCGGTGATCTCATTGATGGTGTGGATATAAAATTATGGTAGAAATTCAAGTCCCTCAAGAATTCATGCCGCCTTCTTCGCTCCCTGCTATTACTATTGGTGCTTTTAATTTTCCTAGGCATTCCACCTTTAGTGCATTTTCTTATCCACTACTCGAAGCATGATTGGGTAGAGGGTTCATACTTACGTTTGAAGTTTCTTCAAACGTTATTCACCCAACTTTAATCAACTGTATGAGCTTCTTCTTGAAGGCACAACACATATGTATGCTATGTCTTGCAACACCAATATGGTACTCGCAGGTAAGGTCAAGCTTGTACGAGTTAGGATAAGGTGGCTGTAGAGATGTTAGGGGTTTAGGAGTTATATGTACAATGCTTAGTAGCTTTTGATACATTTCATTCAAAGACAGCGGTAGTGGGGGTAGTTGTTCTTGGTCTCGTTGGTAATTTTTCTTTGGAAAATTTTCAGTTTGGTTTTTGGCTTGAAAGTTTTGGGGCTTAGGTTTTCTAGTAAGAAATAGGGAGTTGATGTTGACAATTTGAGATGAAGTGTGGTAGTTTTGGAATTGGTTTTTCCTACCCTTGTAACCACCTTCAATATGGTCGACCTTCTTTATTTTTCCTTCGAAGCCCCTTTTCTTGACAGGTGCAGAAATTCTACCACTTTTGACCCCTTGCTTTATACGCTCAGCTACTACCATAACATTATTGAATTGCTGTGTCAACCTACCCATCATATGCTTGTAGTACGATGCCTTGAGCATGCCAAACTACCCATCATATGCTCGTAGTATGACGCCTTGAGCATGTTGGCAAATAAAATAACCAGTTCTTTATCTAAAAGTGAGGGATGCACCTGAGCAACTAGATCTCTCAATCTCTAGGCATATTCCTTTATGCTTTCTTTATCTTTTTTTTTTCTTTTCAGATTGGACAAACTGGTTCTGTAGGTTGTAATATCCATATTGTACTTGTACTGCTTGATAAAAGCATTCACTAGATCTTTCCATCTCTGGATCTTTGTGTTGTCCAATCTTATGTACCAACTCAATGCTTCCTTACTCAAACTATCTTGAAAAAAATGCATCAATAGTTTTTCATTGTGTGCTCATTCTGTCATTTTATTGTAATAGGACTTGAGATAAGTCATGGGGCATTGAGTTCCAGTATATTTGATAAACTTGGAAACATAAAATTTCTTTGGTACAACTACATTCGGGACTAGACATTTTTACGGCCCGTACTAGGTCATACAAGTTTTCCCCTTCAATAACCTTGATTTTGGCTTTCAGTGCTGCCATTTTATCTTGATCAATATCATTATATGACTTGGTCTTGTGGGACTCATCGACAAATGCATCTATAACTGCAGGGGCTAGTGCCGATGTTGACTATACAAATGCTGGATTGTGCTGAGGCTCCTGATTATGTTTGCCCATTCGTTCTTCATGCTGAGTTATTGTTGGGGTCTGAACAAAGGTGACAGGTCGATTGGAAGGACCTTCGCCAAATGTATTTCTAAGTGTTTGCTTGAGAAAGTTAATAAGGCTAGTCACATTAACTTTTAGAGACTCCAACTCTTCTTGGAAATGAGCATCATAATGAGCACGTTCTTCATCTTTCATATTTCTTAGTCGAAGTTGGGTGTTGTAGACTTTGCGGATTAGAATTCTTTGGGGACCTATATTTCAACCTGATGCATGTATGTATGTTATTTAAAATGAATATATATATGTATATAGATGCAAATGTGAGTACATGCACATCAAATATGAATGGCGAAGACCCACAATTCGATAATCTCAGACTCTTTTTAGAAAAGTCATGGTTTTAGCTTAGAAAATCCTACAGAGTTTAGGATTACTGGTAAGGTCTGTCTTGATCCTAAAGGCAGGTTTTAGACCATTACATAAAGGGTAGGCTTTCTACCTGGTCTCAAAAAAGGTCTATGAACTGCTAAGTGATTACCTTACATGAAAACAATATAGAGGTTTACAAGGAATGGTTGAGGCATAGTGTGACCGTCATTACCGAGTAAATACTCAGTTTATAGTTAGAAGTTTCATGAATCTGAACCTCGACTAAAAGTCATGAGGCAGACCACTACTCTCCATTTAACCTAAAAATAGGTTTATTCACAAAATTAAAATGTATGAGGGCATTAATCCATACCCGATGCACTTATGCATGAGCAGTATAAAAATGCATGCTAAAGCAGCAAAAATACGAGCTAGAATTAAATAGACCAAAAACAAATATGCAAATAATCAAATAAGCTAAGCATAATCCAATTAGACAAGGTGTTCCCTAGTAAAGTCGCCATCCTATCGCGGGGCGACGTCGAATGACACACTTTATGCCTCCTGAGAGGTATTGGGAGTAGCAAAGGGGTTTTAGGTTTAATTATAAAATTATGATTATAAGGTTCAGGAGTCGTCACCTAGTATTAAGGTTACTAGAAAATCTAATGGTCTGCGAGAGTCCGGGTAAGGGACTGATTGTACAAGGGGAAGACGCATCACCCTCAGTGCACCCTACCTGAGGTAAGATGCATTGTTGTTTGATTATTCTTTCTAGGTCAAGTTTCTATTCGTTGGTATTTTTCTAAGATTCAAGGTAGATCTCTTTTCGTGTGGAAGCCTCTACCTTATCGGGTTAAATCCTAACCATTCTAAGGTCTAAATTTTAACATTACATTTATTTTGCATTTTGTATCTTTAATACATGAGGGTATATTCTACTGTGTAGTTTTACATCCCTGAATATTAAAGTTTACAGCTAAACCATAACATTTTAAATATAAAGTGAACAAAATAATTGTTGAAGGATTTTTGAAATTTTAGCCAAACCCTAAGAATGATCAGAAATTAGTTATGATATCCATTTTTGCATTTCAAAACATGAAAAAGATGCATTTTTGTCTTTTTTATTTATTTTATAAAAGTATGCTTAGAAAACTTTTAGGATTTGGTTGTATGTACGAAAATATTTTTTTTTAAAAAAAGGAAATTAATTTAAAAATTTTTAGATTTTTTTTTGAATTTTTTATAAAAATTTTAGAAACATTTCGGAGAAAACCGGGTATTTTAATACCATATCTGTATCTTACAGTGTAAATATACAACTCCATATTATGCAAAATTGTTGGAAAAATAAGCGAGAAAATCACAAATTTTTTTGAAATAACCCTTAGAATTTTTCCTTTTAATATTATATATTATTATTATTATTAAAATATTGGGCTAGGCTCGACCTAGCTAACTAGGCCGGACCAAGCCAAGATAGGCTGACTGACAGCCCAACAAACTTCTTTCTCTTTTTTTTTAGGTGGGCTAAGTCCATATGGGTTGAGTCAAAACAGGTCTAGCCCATCTCAAAGGTTAACTATTTTTACAGAACTTGAATCAATGTTCACATTTGCATACAACCGAAATGGTTGCAGGTCGGGGGGGGGGATGAGGGATGAAAGAAGAAGCTCACCTGGCGCAAGAGTTTCAGTTGTGATTAAGAGGTCGGCGTGGGGGGGGAATGAGGGATGAAAGAAAAAGCTCACTTGGCGCAAGAGTTTTAGTTGTGATTAGGAGGTCTAACTAGTGGCTCAGGTTGGAGTTGGAGGAAGAAACAACAATTGTCATGGTGTAGAGGGCTGATTGATAAGAAGAAGAAGTTGACGATGGTGGTGGTGGATGTCATTATTACCGGTGAGCAAATAGGTTGGTGGGAAAGGTTGGGCTACTCTTGGTCACATCAATGCTAAGGTGAAAATGGCTGAAGAGGTGGCGAAGAGATAAAAAAGAGAGAGAGAACTGTCGGCTTGGAAAGGAAAAACTAGGAGGAGGCTGAATTTTAGCTAAATTTGGACTCGCATTTCTTTTCCATCAGGCCATGAAATCCACCCCTATTTATAGGAGGTGGAATAAGGATATGTTGTCTTTTATGGTGTCAAATCTTGGCCTTTGATTCAACCCCGTAAGATCCCAATCGTTGGTTCAAAGTGGTCATCATGAATTGTCAAATTTGACAGTTAAAGGTTGCCTAAGGTGGCCTTTTTGGGTTGCGCCACAGCCGCTGTGGTGTCAATCGTGCAAGTTTGTTAAATTTGATGAAGGGTAGAGGCATTAAATGCACCTGCAAAGTAGCCCTCTGAGCAGTCTTTTCAGAGAAAAATTGAAGAAGAGGATGAATAGTAACCAAAATGACGTCGTTTTGGTAAAGTTCAATTTAGTCATTCAATTTCTGATTTCTCTTAGTTACACTCCTGGTTGACTTCAAACTTTTAATTTTATGCAATTTTGCCTCTAACGAACTTCAACTTCAGCCCCAGATTTTAGCGTCTTTTCACATTAGTCCTTAGTTTTAGATTTATATAAATTGACCCTCAATTGACGGTTAAAATTTTAATTTTCTTCAATTTCACTCCTGATTTTTAGTCAATTGGGTCCCCAAAGTTCGATGCCTTTTTTAAAATAGTTATTCGCTGCGAATTTCTTTAATTTAACCCCTAATTTACCATAAAATTTTGATTTTCTTATAATTTTACCCCTGATTTCAGTCAATTGAATTGGTAAAAATTAAATTTAGTCTCCTAAAATTTCAATATTCTCAATTAAGCCTAAATTGGGTTCCAAAACTTAATTTTTCACTAATTAAACCCCTAATAAAATTAGTTTGACTCATTTAAAGTATAATTAAGTTCTTACACCTAATTAAATATTTCAATTGAACCTAAATAAATTCTTAAACATAATTAAACTTTAATTTGGCCCATGATGAAATCAAATTGGCCTTATTAAAAATCTAATTATGTCCTTGGGCTTAATGTTTAGCAGATTTGTCCATTAATCATTTAATTTGACCTTAACTTATATTGTCTCTCTAATTTTGCGTTAAATAGGATACAATTAGGCTCATGATTTGATCCAAAATTGTAGCTTATTTTTTCTACATTTGAAATCCTTTCCCAGTCAACTTTTTTTACGTTATCAGTTTCTTTGCTATTATTATTTTATTTTTATTTTGAAAAAAAAATAAATTTAAAAAATAACCCATAAATAATTATAACACCTATAAAAACATATCCCTTATGTGATAATAAGTGTACCTTCCAATACTTGAGTTGATGGATTGCTGAGGAGGAAAATAGAGACTAGAGAGAACGCAAAATAAAGAAAGGATTTTGTGTAATGGCGGAGAGACTGTTACGCCTTCATTGTATGAATGGTTTAGGGTTGTTTATACACTTGGTAACCCACCAAGATCACGTGACTTTCCTGAAAAAGGGAGGATGAGAAGTCTAACTCTACCTCTCCATCATCTCCATCATTTCAGGACCATCAATGTCCAAGCACAGCGACTGTATCCATCCTTGATAGAGTAAACATAATGTTAGAAGATAACTGGGTAAATTACTGGGCAAGAATTCCCACTTCTAACATTATGGTATGAAATGATCAGTAGGGCACCAGGGGAACCGCGCGCACATGGGAAGTCGAAGATAACTGTTACCTTGTTTTTGTTTAAATATAGGTATGAAATTCCTCTTCACGGCTTCACCCAAATGGCTGGCTGATACTCTCTGCATTTGACAAATTTATGAGATTTATTGAGGAGGTTCCCTCTGTCACGGTATTTAAGAATTGCTTTGAATCGAGGGGATGCATAGAAGGACGTCGAGATGTCGCCTGGTTTTTTACTTGTCGACATCATAATAAAAGTCCCTTGAAACAAATATTTCAGGAGAGATTTGAATAATCTATCCCCAGATGGAGAGGAGAATGGACTCTAGTTAAATATACTGGATCAATTTTGTTGTTTGCCGAACGTTAAAAGTACGAGAATTCCAATCTCTGAGTGCACCTTGTCTGACAACAGGGAAAATACAACAAATATTTGAGACATGCAACTAATAGGATGGATACATGCATGCTGTCGTGGGGCTTGTCTCTAGAACCCCACGGCTTTCTTCCACGAAAACTATTGGGGTTGATTCTCCACCAGCTTTTCATCTGGTGGTCGAGTCTAGTTACAAAGTCTAAATAGAAATCATAACTCGATCCAACTGCTTTTGCGTTCTATTTATAACAATAATTAATAAGTTGGTTTGGCGTTTCCAGCAACGCAGAAATATTTAACCAAGAACAGCCAACATCACGAGAGATTAGTCAAATAAAGGACTGGGGTCCATTCATTTGATGCTTTCTATTTATTTTTCCACATTTTTCTAGCCAGATGGTTCAAGCACATTATATTTTGCTACAGATTAAACGGCTCTTTTTGTCTCCGAGTCAACTGGCATTTGCAAATAATTTGATCGTCGAACAAACTCAACTGCTTATTTTTTCCCGAGTTATATATATATATATATAACATTAATGGTTTAAGCGTAACGGGTTCATGTCACTTTAATACTTGAATATAGATAGTTTTGAAGCATGGATGCTAAAAATAATTTTTTTTTTTTAAAAAAATATTATTTTAATATATTTTCAAACAAAAAATATTTTATAAAATAACTGTTATTACAATTAATTACTATCTTCATTCTTATCATCAAACAAATTACCAAATAATTACATGCTAAATTCACATAGTATTTTATAAAACTCGGATGCAATTATAAAGATTTTGTTTGTTTTATAAAAAATAATTTTAAAAAAATAATTTTTTAAATTTTTTTATGTTTATTTACTATTAAAAAATTTTATTAATAGAAAACTCTCTAATTAATTTTTTTTACTTGGTTAAAAATTGTAAAATATTCAAAATTTTTTTTTTTATTAATTATATTATATTTTATCCTCAATTTTGATTGCCCGCACTTCCTAAGGTTTCGGTTACGGAACGAAGGAGCCCGAGCCTGCCTTGCGGAGCTTTGCTTTGAGTCCTTTCCTCTCTAGATCTGACCTCGCCGCTCAATAGATAGTTACTATCTTTTTTTCTCCGAGCAAGGTCTCTCTCTTGTTCTTTCTGGTTCCTCTTGGAAGATCACGCCTTTCGTAATCTATCAATCGAAGGTGAGAGTTGGCTTCATTGCTTGGTTTTCGAAGACGGGAGATATCTCAGATCAGGTTCAACGGGGAGGAGCTAGGAACAGGAACAAGGAGAAGCGAAAACCACTTAAATATATTTTGTTTTGATTTTGATTTTTAATTTTGTTTTTTAAAATTTATTTTATTTTATTTTTATGTCAACTTTAATTTTTATATTTTTTATTATTATTTACTTTTTTTTTATAATTTTTTTAATTAAAAATTTTTATCTATCAAATTTGATTCCTATTCTTTTTATTATTATTTATTTTATTTAAAATAATAATTTATAAAATTATATATATAGTTTTTTAATTTTATTATATTTTTTGTTATTTCAAATTCAGTCTTTATTATTTTAATTATTATTTATTTTATTTGAAATTATTTATAAAATTAAATTTTATTTTCAATTTCATCATTTTTCTATTTTTTTTATTTATAATATTTGATTCTCAGTCTTTTAAAAACTTAAAAATAAATTAAAAATTTTCCAGTTTATTTTTCATAAAATAATTAAATATTAAAAAATATTTTTCAATTTATTTTTCAACATATTATCAAATATAAAAAATTAATTTATTTTTTAAGAATTATTTTTTATTAAAACTACTATCCAAAATAAAACTATTTTTGAGTAAATAAACCGATAAAGCTGAAACAGATTTTGTCACCCCTTTGAAGAATAGATCTTTTTCAACACCCCTGTACTGAAAATCTAGTGGACTTATCTACTATAAATGCTGAGCAGGAATACAGGTGAACTGTTAAATTTTGTTGCAATATCTGCAGCCATTAAGCCACCTACCGAACTCTTTCATATTTATTCCCCATCAAACCTCCTCTTGTACGTACTTCGTAATCTTAATTTCCACATGCCCATCTCCTTACAGGATTCTATTTTTAAGTTTGCGAAGAGCATATAGAAACCACAGAGAAATGGGTTACATGCATGTTCTTAGTCTCTTCTGCATGCAAATAATATTACTCCTAGTAGTAGTTGCTGAAACGACAGCTAAGGTCCCAGCAATCATAGTGTTTGGAGATTCATCTGTTGATGCTGGAAACAACAATGCGATTTCCACTTTGCTCAAGAGCAATTTCAAGCCTTATGGCCGCGATTTCGAAGGTGGGCTCCCCACAGGACGTTTCTGCAATGGGCGCATACCTCCTGACTTCATTTCTGAGGCATTTGGTCTCAAGCCAGCAATACCAGCTTACTTGGATCCTCTGTATAGTATATCAGATTTTGCCACTGGTGTTTGCTTTGCTTCTGCTGGGACTGGCTATGACAATGCAACTTCTAATGTGTTAGTAAGTCTCCACCCAAAAAACAAAAATTTCCCATTTGAATCTTGTCAAGTTTTGTTCTCTCAGGATTGTTCGTATGAATATCATCAGTATTATTACCATACTATAAATGGTGCCATTCAAATGTCAATTAAAATTTATCCCTGGCTCGTATATACTTGCAGAATGTGATACCCTTATGGAAGGAACTGGAGTACTACAAGGATTACCAAAATAAGCTGAGAGCCTACGTCGGAGACCGGAAGGCGAATGAGATATTTAGCGAGGCTCTGTACCTTATGAGCTTAGGAACGAATGATTTCCTCGAAAATTACTACACAATTCCAACCAGGCGATCCCAATTCACCGTCAGACAATATGAGGATTTTCTTGTTGGACTTGCTAGAAATTTCATTACAGAACTTTATCATCTTGGTGGTAGGAAAATATCTCTAAGCGGTGTTCCTCCAATGGGGTGTCTGCCGTTGGAGAGGACCACGAATATCATGGGTCACCATGACTGTTTACAAGAATATAATGATGTGGCCATGGAATTTAATGGGAAATTAGAGTGTTTGGCATCGCAACTTAAGAGGGAGCTTCCTGGACTCAGGTTGTTGTACACAAGGACTGCATATGATACTTTCGATCAAATCATTAGAACTCCTGCTGCATATGGTAAGCTTTACTCTGCTTTCACTAATGCATCTTGATTTGTGACAAAACGATTGCATGCTTAACAAATTCGAACGCACCAAATATTTATGATATCATGCATCATCATTTACTCATCCTTTCATATGTTTTTATTCATTATGCTTTTTATCTAGGAATAATAACTTAATTTTCTTGGATCGAGGACGTGGATGCGGTCCTTGTTTGAGTTATCTGATTGCTTCTAGAGCTATATTGAAAAGAACGCAGCAAACCAGAAATTTAGTTTATGAACAAGCTCAAGCCTTGATGTAAGAGCCATTGATGTAGAGGAATGGTTAACGCTCGGAGATTTGTTAGAGTTAGTGTCAATGCGTTCGAGGACACCTTTTAACTGCAAAATATATATAGAAAAAGTCAATTATAAACTCAATTAAAATAACTGGAGTCGGTTTAACTATTCATATAAATAGTGAACCGGGTTAATATATTTTTTTAAATCATTATATAACAACTTCATGTTGTAGCATAGTTAGTGAGCACATGGGTTACTATATGATGGTCGCATGTTTAATACTTGTTGGTAACAATATTTGCTTTGAAACGACCTTTCACCTATTTTTTGTTTTAAAACGAAAGTGAAGGAATGGCTAGGACCGCCAGACCCAGATCCGTGTGCTTGAGCTTTATAATAACAGGCTCTTAGGGTTTTTTTAATTTGTTTTTTTTTTGGTTTTTTAGCTTTTTGGGGGTTATTTAATTTTATCATTCAGTATTGAGTTAATGATAAAATTTTTTTATCTTTTTATTATATAATAAAATAAAATAAATTTAATCTGACTCAGTAGAATCCATAATTCGGGTCAAGGATTTGACGAGTTACCTAGGGTGAATCTGACATGTTTGTTTTTTTTTCTTGGGATCTTTCCAGTCAACAAGATCATGTCAGAGTAACTTTCACTCAATTTAATTTAAAACTTGGGTTAAGTAAAGAGTCAAGTTAGAAGTTTTCAAGTTTAAATTATTATACCAAGTTTAATGATAATATCAAAAAAATTTCTATGATATAAATATTATTATTTTTACATTCCAATTTGTTTTTCTAACCCACAGTGATAGCATAGCACAAGAAATAAACTAGTAATAGATTAATGTAGCAATAAATGAGCTATATTAGAAAATTATTTTATAAAACATAATTAGTGGACTAATTTGAGTTCAAATTAAAAGTTAAGTACAATTACTTTTAAGGTTAAGACTTTATTAAAAATTATTCTTCAATAAAATTACTTTTATATGAAACATTAACATGATTATAGGGTTGTAGGAGATATATTCTGCACACCAAAGAGTAGTTCATTAGTCTTCCCTCTTTTTTTCCCTAGCTTTTCTGGTTTTTTTTCCCTTCTACTTAAGAGCTAAAGTTTTGTTATATTGTAAAAGATGTTTCGAGTCATGAGTTCTTGCACCTTGTTTAGTAGTGCAATTAATTAATTAGGTGTTGTTAAAATTCTACAAGGCTGAATATAATTAATTTGTTTGTACCAAGAAATGAATAACACTTTTGGATTCTAAGTTGATCAACAAGTAAGTGTCTAAATAATATAGTTTAAATTTTGTTTATGCAATTTGTTCAAACATGCTTGTTGTGTTTTAAGGTTTTAGTTTGATATCAACAAGTAAGTGTCTAAATAATATAGTTTAAATTTTGTTTATGCAATTTGTTCAAACATGCTTGTTGTGTTTTAAGGTTTTAGTTTGATCTTATGTTTTATAGTATTTACATGTTCTTTTTTTATATTTAAAATAAACAAACAACTCTAAATTCTTTCATTCATATCACTAGTAATTTGACAATAAGCTAGCTCATCATAAAATATTTATTTATTTATGAGGTTGAAAGATTGAATCTCACCTACTTTAACTTGTAGCATATCTACATCTCTACACATGATCATAGTTATCCAAAGTGTAGTTGTCAAATTAGGCTTTGACAAGTTAATTTGAAAACTTGGTAATATAAAACATCTAACTCTGATGATTTCGTAATTAGACCAATTAAAATATTAGACAAATTAGGAGTCAAATACAGTCAAGAATCCATTCGGGTCAAAGGTTGATTTTGAAAAAAAAATAAAGAAAAAAACCAAATTTGTTAATGTAGGATTCGAACCTTGATCCTTGTTTTTCCAACGCATATTATACAAGTTAATTTTACTACTTTATATTATTTATTACTGTAATTATCAACCAGGTCAACTTGTCGATCTGGAAACAATATATATAGTGACCTAAACTTTAATTGGGTTAGGTTTCAGGTTAGGGCTTACAACTACAATATATATTCTTATTTAACTTTTTTCATGCAAGAAACTCAATCATACGTAGGTGGAAAAATCAAGGATCCATGAAAATACATCTCTCTCTCTCTCTCTCTCTCTATCTATCTATCTTATTCAGAGCTTCGCTGAGGCAAGTAAGAGTACTGGAAATGGAATTGCCAGCAAATTTCTGCTTCTCCACAAGAACTATTTGACGTTTGAATGTGTTTTTGTTTGTTGATCGGCAGGATTCCAGGTGACAAGGAGGGCGTGTTGTGCCACGGGAACATTCGAAATGAGTTACCTTTGCAATGAACATTCGATTACATGTCGAGACGCCAATAAATATGTATTTTGGGATTCCTTCCATCCCACAGAGAAAACAAATCAAATAATCTCCCAGAAATTAATTCCCATACTTTTAGCAGAATTTCAATGAAGTATCAATGGATTTCGACAGAGCAGTTATAGTAGTGTAAGGTAATGCAATGTAATGACCAAGATGATGTGATGAAGAATATAATGTAATGATATATTGTTTATTTGTAAGACTTTATAGTAATATATAATGGAATTAAAATTACAAACAAGGTGCTTGACAATTGAGCGGTCCATCATGACTTTGGATAAGCATCATGACTTTGGTTATGTGTAGCTTGATCCTTGATCCCTAGGTTTCATGAGTTTAGCCCATTAAAGTAACTAAAATGCTTAAGGTTTTTGAGCAATAGATTTTCACTGTAGTGCCTCTCTATTTATTTTAATCATCAATCTTTTTTTTAATTTCTCTTATATTTTCTATGTTTTTTTTTCAGTTGTTTGTTTCTATTCTTTGCATTTCTTTGAGTTATGAAGGTTTTGTAAGGTTTTAGAGCTTGACCATGGGTTAATTTAATAAAATATGATTTTAATTGTAGCATTAAGACACAATTAGAGGAACAAAAGCCAAACTAAGAAATGAAAAAAAATAATGGAGCAGTAAGACTATTAAAACATGGAGTTTCTGCTACTGAAAGGCTGCACTGATTTGTTGTGAGGATGAACTGAACTACTCCAAATTGCTGCTCTCGATTTTGACTGGGTTTTTTTGTTTCTCTCGGCTAGAATGGTTGTTGTTATTGACTTGAGGGATCTACCACTACTTCTGACTGATACAAGTGGTGTCACTACTCTTGGCTAGAAAAGTCTAATGTTGTGGATGCTGCGAGTGGAGAAAACCAGAAAAATGGTTTTTTAGAATTCAAAAATTTAGACCCTAATTTTTTTGGTCATTAAAGGTGATAAAAAAAATTAGTTAATCAGCCTATAGGTCATTTGTTGAAGTGGGTGACGCTGTCCCTTGTAAAAAAAATAGAACATACAACGCACCATCCACTCTTAATAAAAAAAAACATACAGTCAGGCTCGCAGGTCTTGGTTCTTTGATGGTTTTACGCCCAATAATACCTTTCCTCTCTCTTTTTTTTTTCATTGTTTTTTCATACTTAAATATTGATTAATAACCTCTTTCTTAGTTTTAAAAACTATTTGAATTATTTTTTTAGATGGTAATTTATTTATTTTTAGAATTCTTTGAAGATATTATAATAATTTTTCATCAATTTTTTTCCTTTTGCATTTTATATAAATAAATTATATTTTAAATGCACACTTATAAAAAGAAAAATATTTTTTTATTAATAACAAAAATTTATCTCTAACATAAAATAAATTAAAATATATAAGATGAGATATATGACAGGTGTAAGACATTTGTGTTTGCATACTTTTACTAGGAAGATTAATTTTCTACTTTATTATTCAATTAGTGTCAACACTTTTTTTTATATTAAAAATAAATAAAATATTTTTTCCTCAATTAAAATAATTCATGTTGGCTTAAAACACATCTCTCATACTTAAACTCTCTTATTTTTATGTTAAAAATTAACTTGAAACCTAACTTGTAATGTAACATAGATATAAGGCTAGCCTTTCCTGTTGCTTTATTTTTGTCTAGCACCATAGGCTTCTTCGGCTTCGGAAACATGGTGACTTTACCTAGCTCACCCTAGCTCCTAACCCAAACCCCGTTGCCCTAAACCAACCCTGACTTTAATCTGTTGGCTTCGATAACCTGACTTGTTCTTAAGCTCATTACTAGAACTTTATACATTCAATGTCTGTACCTTGGTAAACTTTGATATCCAACACCACAGACTCAATTAAAGCCTTAGCATTTCACCCTTGACCTTTAATTTCTAAGACCCTATATTGACCCTGATCTTTTGATGTCCTAGACTCAATCTAGTCAATGGCTAACCTCAATGCCCGTGACATGACCTTGATGCCTATTAGTGAAAAAATGTTTGAAGGTACGCAAGCTGCTTGCTTGGGTTGTGCCCAGGGGACCACGAAGCTTGCTCGCTAGGGCAGCTAGCCTTAGGCAGCCTATGCTAGCTGGTCATGATATTGGGTTTTTCCATCTTTTTTTATATGTTTTTTTTCCATATATTTTTGTGTATTCTTTCTTTAATTTGTAAGAATGTTTTCACACAATCTCATAAAATTATTATTGGTTACTTGGCCACATAATTCATTACACAATTTAATAAATCTAATTCAAGTGGTTTTATTGGACAACCTATACATTCGATCAAATACTGTTCTCTAAACCAATGAAACTTGTTTATTATTATTTCACAAGAATCTTTCCACATGGTGGGCTATGAATAACTGTGTTGCCTTACGACTGGCCTCTCTCATTGGAAAAGACAAAGATAATCTATATAACGAGTTTTTTTCACAAAAACTCAAGGACCAAAGCGAGGTGAGGAGACCCGAGACCCCATACAAAAAAAAAAAAACACAATTCATCTTTTTTTATTTTTCCAAAGAAATCTTTACTTGTTTAACATTTTAACAAAAAAAACTCAAACTTAGTTAAGCTTCAAAGTTTTTGTTTTGCATGTAACCCTAACCATAAAGATAGAAGCCTAGTCCACTACTAGTGAGGAAAAAGTCCATAGATTCAAGTTCTTATCAACTTCATCAATGACGTTGTCTGTGAGAACCTTAATAAATGCTTTGTTTAGTTTCTTATCCTAATATTTTTTACTCTTGTTATTGTTCATTCTCTATGGCTGACAATAAAGAAATGCCAAATGGAAGAGCTACGAACCTACCACCATCTTTATCAACTCCAATCAACTTCTAGCAACTCGCTCAGCAAATAAAAGCACTTATAAAAGCTATTTTGTCTAACCAATAACAACTTAGAGCTTTTTCCTTCCATCCATCATAATTCTTCAATAACCTGCTCCTTCAATACTTTTTATGCATCAATAACTTTATTTCATAGAAGAAATTAAGCAAAACAAAGTGGAGGAAAGTAAGCATAACTCTCCCACCGTTTCCAAAAGCAAAATGCATTACCATAAGGACCACTCCTACATATGGTCATCAAAACAAGACCACCGCAAATCAAGAGTGATGATAAATCACACCTTTCGACAATGACCCATATTCTAGTAACCCATAACCTAAAAAACTATGCAGGGAAGAGGATAAAAGTGACATAAATATCATATGACAATGAAAGACTTTATATTATGCCAAAATATGTTGAGCACATGCCTCCCTAGTGACTTTATCATTACAAAGATAAATTTGGACAATTATGATGGTCTATTTAATCCCAGAGAGCACATCCAAAATGTTAGAAGCAGTTTTGAATAGGTAATCCAAGATACAAACTCCATGTGTAAAATTTTCCCCATCACTTTTCGTGGGTTAGCCTAAGCTTGGTATCACAGTTTAGAACTAAGTTCTATAGTTAACTTTGCTAATTTGTGTCATAAGCTAGTTGCTCATTTTAGTATTATTATATCTGTAAAGAAAAACTCCATAGAACTTTTTACCATCACCTACCAAGAAAGGAAAAGCATTAGGACCTACCTGAAAAGATATAACGAGGAGATGTTAAAAATAGAGAACTTGCTAGAACCTGTAGCGACATAAGCTTTTATTAGTGGTGTCCATAATTATTATTTTTAGCAATGACTATACGCTCTACTCCATAAAAGCCTTCTTAATGTTAAACAAACTATAGAGAATTATATTCATGTAAAAAAAACGAGTACATTCAAGCAGCATTCATGTTTTCACGGATGAAAAGAGGATTCTCTAAAATATGACAAATGTCCCTTTTTTCATGACACAGATATTCAAAGGCAATCCCAAGGGTCCTGTACGTAACATGTTGGTATATCCAGAATTGATGACAACTCCATTGAATATAACCAAATTAGAGGTGCTAATTGCAATTAAAAAAAAAAGATTATATGCAATATCCACAACTAATGAAAGGAGACACATGAAATACAAATCCAAAAAAGTATTGATTGTTCCATAAGAATAAGGGACATGATATTAAGAAATGTTATACATTAAAAAAATGAATTAGAGAGGCTTATAGATAAAGGATATTTCTAGTAGTTTGTGAAAAAAACCCAGATCATTATGAAAAATTAGTAGAGGAACCTAATACTGCCAACAAATTTCTCATAGAAATCAATGTGATTTTAAGAGGAATCTTAATTGACAAAGACTCTAATGAAAGTAGAAAGACCAATGTCAAGAATCCAAAACCTTTGGTATTAACCCATTGTGTTTACTCCTGAAGATGGAGAAAAAGTGACATTTTCTCATGAAGATTTCCTGGTTATCTCCATTGTCCTGTATAACTTCAATGTGCATAGAGTGCTTATTGATGATGGAAGTACAATGAACATCCTTTCAAAGGACGCTCTATTATAGATGGGCGCGGAAACCTCTAAGTTGATTCTATTAAAGACTCAACTAATAGGGATTATGGGGAGAAGAGTGCCAATGAAGAGTGCCTTGGACCTTCCCGTGACCATAGACATGTACCCCAAGTGTTGTACATTCTAATAGACCTTCATGGTGATCAAAATAGACCTAACATATAATGTTATCTTAGAAAGACCTTTACTCTATAAGATAAATATATTAATCAGCATTAAGTTTTTGGTATTGAAATTTTCCATGAATAAGAGAATGAACACTATAAAGAGGAACTAATTGATGTTAATAAAGTGTAACATAACTTGTTTTAAAGGAAAACAATACATTATGGATAGAGCAGACACCACCAGTTAAAGAAAAGGTTGACGTGAGGACAAAAGCTGTTGAAAACTTGAAAAATGTTATTCTCTATGAAGATATATTCACCAAGATCGGGTCCATTTTGGATCCAAAACAGGAAAAGCTCTGATAAAACTTCTTTATACCTAGAAATGTAACTTTTGAGCCAAGCATCCACCAAGAAGTTGTCTGTCATCAACTGAATACGAGTCCATTTTTCTTCCCAGTTAAAAAGAAGAAAAGAAATTTTGGAGGAGAAAGGCAAAAAGTTACTTAAGAAGAAATAAACGAGTTGTTAGAAGTTAGTTTCATTTGAGAAGTGATGTACCCAAAGTGGTTGGCTGATGTAGTTATGGTGAAGAAATCCAATGGAAATTGGCGCATGTGTATGGATTTCACTGACCTCAACAAAGTTTGTCCTAATGATAGTTTTCCACTACTTAAAATTGACAAGTTGGTGGACTCAACGGTAAGGTTTGAATACTTAACCTCCTTAGATGCCAATTCTGGGTATCAAGTCCCTATGCATCTAAATGATAAAGAGAAGATGACTTTCATAACAGAAAAAAAAACTTTTTGCTATCAGGCTATGCCATTTGGCCTAAAAAATACTGGTGCAACTTATTAACGCATGGTAAATAGAGTCTTTAAAAAATAGTTGGTTAAGAATATGGAGGCGTATGTGGATGACATGCTAGTTTAAAGTATGACCTTTAACAAGCACCTTTTAGACTTGTAAGAAGTGTTTTCTGTATTGCATGCACATCAAATGAAATCGAATCCATCAAAATATGCTTTTGTGATAAAAAAAGAAGAAGAAAAAGTTCCTAGGTTTATTGGTTAGTAACAAAGGAATCAAGCCAAAACCTCAAAAAGTCCAAGCCATACTAAACATGACTCTATCGTAGTATATCAAAGATGTCCAAAGGCTCAACAACTTTGAACATATTCATCTTATGTTTAGGAGAACGTTGTCTATCTTTCTTCAAAACTTTTAGAAACATCTCTAATTTTAAATGGACCTCTAAATGCCAGAAAGTTTTTGAAGAGATGAAAGTCTATCTCTCTTCTTTAAAAATACTTTTAAAAGCATGAGAAGAAGAAGATTTTTTCCTTTACTTAGGGGTTGTTGACCTGATAGTGAGTATAATGCTTATATAAAAGGAAAAAAAAGGTCAAAAGCTTGTTTCTTACACAAGCAGGGGTCCTCTATGATACTAAGATCGAGTATATAAAGATTGAGAAAGTTGCCCTGGTTTTAAGGAGTGTAGCAAAAAAACTATAAGCATACTTTCAAGCGCATCGGGTGATCGTGTTAATAGACCAACCCCTTTAATAGATTCTCTATAAAATTTACCTATTATGACGTTTGGTAAAATAGGTAATAAAGTTGAGAAAATTTAGCCTCAGTTACCAATCAAGACCTATAATAAAAGGAAAAGCCCTAACGAACTTCATTGTAGAATGCTTCTTTATGGAGCCATCTCTAGAGAGACTTCGACAAATGGAACCTCATTCCTAACATCCCCCTCATCCATGGTTACTACACATTGATGGGTATTTGACCATGATTAGAAGTGGAGTTGGAGTCATGCTGAACATCGATTCTTTTTGGTCTCTCACCTACAAACAAACGGACAAGTAGAACTCACTAATAAGTTGTCATTTAATGGGTTAAAAAGAATGGACTGAAATCATGGATGATATCTTATAGAGCAAAAGGACAATGTAAAAGACCTCTACGAGTGAAACTCCTTTTCTTTTAGCATATGGAACTAAAACAATGATCCCTTCAAAAATTAGATGCCCTAGTTATAAGGCATTAAGTTTCTCCACTGATATGAATGATGGAGAATTAAGAGAAAATTTAGATTTGGTGGAAGAAGTGAGACTTAATGCAGTAGTAAGAAATGAGGTTCTCAAAAGCCGAGTTGTTCGATAACCCATTTAAAGTAGGGAGTATGATATCAAGGTAACTAGAGGCAATAGGGAGCATCAGAGGAAGGGAAAAGCTGGTGCCAAAATAGAATAACTCATTTTAAGTAGTACGAGTACTCAAAGCCAACACTTATCACCTGCAGGAAAAACAAGGCAAAAATCTTCCCTATACATGACACTTCGACCATTTAAAGATGTATTTCTATGAAACATTAGGTTTTTAATCCTTCTTTTTGTGATGAATTTTTATTCCCTTTGTTTAGGCGTCTCTATTAGCATTGGTGATGTTTTGTTGTATTAGGCATTTTATTTTGGTAATGGTTCTAGTTTGCCTTATTCTTGCTTACAGATGTTATTTCATCTAAATTTTTATATCACCATTATTGTCTTTAAATTAACTCCAAGTTTGGTTTCCTTTTAATTATTCTCTCCAAAATTAAATAGTCTCCAATAAATAATTGTCTCTATGATTATTTTACATCTTCATGTTCTCCATGTCTCTATATGTTTATTATCTACATATAATCTCCATAGTTAATCTTTATAATACAAAACACATTATACACAAATTGTACATTATATACACATATTTTTTTATATAAAAAGAGGTTATCATACATACAATAAATACACGTAACTTGCACAACCTAGACTATATGCTTTATTCAGAAACATCCACTCTAATTAAAAAACACGCAACCAATACCTAAACATTACATGTAGGATTACATATTGAGTCAAAGCCTTCAAAAGCTTCAGCCACAAAAGAAAGCTTTTGAAGGTTTTTTGATATGATGAGCTAATTTCCACCCTCTTCATGAGAAATGTGGTATTCCCCATGAGCTGTTGTACATTATGAGTGGGGAAGATCTCATCGTAGTCAGGAACATGATCAAGAAAGGCATGTGAAAGATCCATAAGGTTCCCCCCTAGTCTTGATATTAAAATAAATATCACTCATCAAAAAGAAATAACTTATCATCCATATTGTCACGAACAACAATCATATTTCCATACATGACCCTAAACTCCTCAAGGTTACTTTTAATCCCATACAGCTTGGCCAATTTTTCTTTGACAAAGGTGAGCTCAACACGAAGAGTATTTAAATAAGCTTTATCTTATGAATTTTTCCATTTAGTGGTGGCAAGCTCGTCCTTAATATTATCGATTTCACCATACATTGCAATCAAATCTAAAATAATAGTGTCTTTCTCCTTTGCTAATGGTAGAAGACTTTTATCTGTCGAAGCTGTCCCTGCGGTTAAGAGTCAACTATCCTAGCCGATTGAAGCTCTATCTTGACAAGGGCCACATGTTTGTTTAGATTCTCTTTCTCAACCTCTTATATATATATATGGATGTGGAATGTATTTGAAAAATCTGTGAATACACACACACACACATTCTAGAAGGAAATAAACTTATGTATGTGTGTGCGCGCATTTAAAAAGCTCATCTTAGAAAGTAAACATTGAATATGACCCAAATGCTTAGTGAAGTTAAACGAGTAGAAATGATTGACTTCATGAGAAATTTAAGAAACACAAGACAAGTTTATGATGGTTGACTTACAGTTCGTTCCTTGAAAGCAATAATTTTCTCTAAATAAGACCATTACCCCCATTTCTCTTTTGTTCAGACAACACAATATTCAAGGGTTGAGCAAAGTCAATGGCCTGAAGATGAGAAAAACCTTTTATCTATGTTCCTGGACTGGTGAAAGATTCCAAGCATTCAAGAAAGGAGCAATGATGTCCATATAGTGTCAAAGCTTGTGGTGGCGATAGACAAAGAAGTAGGGGATATAGGAACATGGGAAACATGAGTAGAGGATGTGGGAGTGGTACGTACACCAGAAGAAACAATATTAAACCTATATTTTAAGCTGGTAGTTGATTGATTCTAGCTTGGTTTATCTTACTAGAAAAACTACCTGACTCCTCGGTCTCCTCACTATCACTCACCTCTATCAATTTTTTTAACCTCTTTCTACTCCTACTAGAACTACTTGCACCTCCTCTTGAAAAAACAAATAAACACACATAATAAAGCTAAAAAAATCAAAACACATTAAAATCACCATTCATACCCCAAATACATTTCTCAACTGGCTCTTTACTAAATAAGAGCACTATGTCATATATGTTCTAGGTAATATAGAGTTGGTCACAAAAATATCTTCCAAAATTATTCAAAATAGGAACAATATTATAGTATTGTGTGGGAACTCTCCAAGTAGAAGAAGACCCTCATTTCCCATACTCTTCCATCAATATCACATTTCTTGTGTACCTCATAATTATCCATTTACCTTTCCAGTTAGGAACAAACTCTAGCCTGTATTGAAATATATTATTTAAAAGATTGTGTGGTCTGATGAAAGGTAAAGAACCAGGTAATGTCTTTACTACCTTCAGTGCACCCCCTCAACTTATACAAATATATTGAAGGAGTTTCATTGAAAAAGTTTACAAACTTTTCAAAAGTTACTAATATATTCTAACCATTAGGATAAAGTTGACTTAAACATATTTCATAATTCATGAATACATGAATATGGCTATCGAAAAACTAGTGAGGGGAAAATTATAGCCATACCTAAACATGTAAAGTGGCATAGTGATTTTGGATTTTCCACAATGTTAACCATTAGTCATCATGTTAATTCTCTCTTCATTGTGAGGGAACCTAGCCTCATAACTCACACCTAAAATTTTGTTTGTAATTACATTTACCATATAGGTAGTTATTGTGCTTTGACACACATCTTTATATGGAACTAGGGACAATGATGGTGTTAAGGATACATGCATACTAAAATGAGAATTTTTATTACCATGCAAAGGCTTTCTAAAAACCTTGGTGGGAGAAAACTTAAAGATAAACATGTTAATGCAAATATAAAATATTACACTCGCCAACAAAGAAAAAGGCACAAAGACAATGAGGAAAAAAAAAAACTAAGGAAAGACATTTACAATTTGATGTTGAATTTTTAGTGGGGGGATAAGTTTTCAGGTAAGTTATAATTCATAACCAACCTCATGCATCACCCTTTTTACATGCCATGCTCTCACGTCACTTCTCCAGTCAACTACACCTTGTAAGCTTCCTATGTGCATAACAACACATGTTAGCTTATAGAACCATGCCATGAATCATAAAAACAAATGTTAATGGCCGCAAGACCACTCAAACAAAATTTACATTCGCTTTTGATTTTTCTTTCATTTCTCTATCGTTCTCAACCCTGTAGATGCAAAGTGTCATTCTCTTATCCAAACAAAATGCATGGTTGCCAACTTATATGTTAAGACATTTTGCATACCTTATAGCTTATTACTCACCCTCCACTTTTCCTTGCGAACCAATAAAAAAACCATGCATTCAACACCCTTTTACTTCCCACACTAAACTAATACAAATCATGTCTCTCTTTTTCCAAGATTTGCATATAAACTATGGTTCCTTATATGCACGACACCAAGTTTGAATTTACAACCCGGTTTTATAGGAAGAAAATTTTCATTCATAAATGGATTTGTCTTTTTTCTTGATGTTACATCGGATAAGTTACTTTTAACATGTAACATTAAAAATAACTTGGGGGCAATGTTGGTGGAAAAAAAAGCGAGTTGGCCGTGCCATCAGGTTTTTTCGGCTCCTTTTGGATATTTTTCACATATTTATGTTTATTTTTTTCTATTATCTGTATGAATATTTTCACATAATCCTATAAAATTATTACTGGTTACTTCACCACATAATTTATCATATAATTCAATAAATTCAATTCAAGTGATTTTATTGGACAACCTATACAACACATCAGGTATTGCCTTCTAAACCAATAAAACTTATATATTATTCTTTCACAGGAATCTTTCCACACAACGAGCTACAAATAGTTATGTCGCTCTATGTCTGACATCTCTTATTAGGAAATGTAAAGGTAATCTATGTAATGAGTTTTTTCATAAAAACTCAAGGACCGCAGCGAGGTGAGGGGATCTGATACCTAACCTAAAAAAAAAACAATTCATCTTCTTTAATTTTTCAAAGAAATCTTTACATGTTTAACATCTTAACAAAAAAACTGAAATTGACTTAAGCATGAGAGTTTTTTCTTTGTAGGTAATCCCAACCCTAAAAATACAAGCTTAGTTCTCTACCAGCGAGGAAAAAGCTCAGAGATTCATTGAATTTTTTATTGTAAACCCTTGGATAAAATTCATAAAATTAACAAGGAAAATATTATGTTAAATGAGTAAATTGAATATTTGAATTAAGAAGGTGACTTTAGATTTTGGGAATTTGAAATAAAATGTTCCTATGTTAATTTAAAAATAGAAATATGAAAGATATTGGGAAAATAAAAAACAAATAAAAACCTAAACAAAGAGATAAAAAAAAGGAAAGAAATGTTCTGGTATATAATTTAGACTGTGTTTGGTATTGCGGTAGCTGTTGTGGTTGTGGTTTGAAAGAAGTTATTTTATAAAAAGTACTTTTAATTGAGGTTGGTTTGAAAAAATAGGTGTTTGGTTAAAACTGTGGTTGAAATTGAGGTTGAAGAAAAAGTAGTTTAATGTGTTTGGTTAAAAGAATGCTTTTCAAATTGAGGTTATAAAATAATATATATATATATATATATATATATATATATATATATATTGATGGTTTTTAATTTAAATATTGTAGATTTAACTACTGTTATTACATTATGAAATAAATAATATTGATATCAAATATTTTTTATTATTCCATTAAACTATGTGCAATTTCATCATGTACAAAATATATCCAACAAGGACTATATTTTCCATGGTTTCTTAAGTGCGCAACAACAAAAACTGAATTTTTTGTTACGTCATCAAACGATCTCCTTCTAATTTTTTGAATAAAACACAATTACAAATAAAAATAAAAACTGAATTTTTTTTAACTGGGTCGGACCCAGCAAGAACATAATTGGGCTTGCGATCAAATTCTGTAAATGCTACGTCATCAATCAATCTCCCTTTTAATTTATGTAGTGTTACTAAATAATATTAAACACTAGTTTTTCGAGTAAAATATAATTTAAAAATAATAATTTTTTTTAATGTAAGTAGTTATTCACATGGCATTGTTCTCGTGAACAGTGTCAATGTGACTTATATTTAGCTGGACACCCAGGTGAATATAATTCACCTGGAGTGAACAGTGCCCAGGTGAATTATATTCACCTGGTTGCAGACGTGAGAAGCAGCTCTCAGCTGCTTCTCACGAAACGGTGTTTCACCAAAAATATACATGGGTCCCACATGAAAAGCAGGTGAATTTTTATGTTACCAAACGTAATGTTTAGGCGGTGAGCTTTAAAAGCAGAAGCTACCGCGTAAACAAACACCCTCTTAATGAAATTCGATGCAGTCAATTTAAACTCAGTACTAAAAATGTGTTTAAATTTAAAAAATATGACCTGTAAACATAAAGGGTGCAATATAAATTCATAGCCTAAAACTTGATAAACTAAAGATAAATATGGATAATTTTTATAAATTTGGGGAGAAAATATTTATAAAATAATTTGGAATTTTTAAATAAATTAATGTATGATTTTACATGCGAATGACCCAAACCGCTGGTATAAGCCCTATGTATAATCACATAATTTTTAACCTGAAAGAGAATGAAGTTTGAGGAAAATTTGTATTATAAATTGGGATGAAAGTCACAAATGAATTATTTTGAAAATATTGATGATTTAATAAAATAAAAACATTGAAAATTTTGGAAATTAGTATAAAAATCACATGTTATCTAGTTTTATACTATCAAACATAACTTTCAATTTAGTTGTTGGATCGGACTGAAATTTTACGATGAGTCTTCTAACATGATTTTATAAATTTGGTTAAAATTATAGGTTAATTAGAGGTCAGAAAAGCTTTACGAGCACACTAACACTTGGATAATACCAAAAAGTGACCAATGGACTTATTAAGGACTTTTTTGTCATTTGGCCAAGTTCTTCTTCTCTTTTCTTATAAAGGCTGACGTTAAAAACTAGAATAAGAGGGAAGAAAAACCATAGCCTCTTCATCTTCTCCTTCTTCACTTGACTTCTTCATGTTGTAAGTGTGAGTTAATTATTAAAACACCTAAACACCATATATATATATATATATATATATATATACACGCGCGCGCGTATACGTACTTATATATATATATATATATACACACGCGCGCGCGCGCACGTACTTTGAATATCATTGATAACTTTTTTATATATTATTGGATTTATTTTATCAAGATTTTTTTATGATACCAGTGATGTCGTCATTAAAATTTTAATATGGTTCTAAGATTTTTTTTTTTTCTCTCATTCATTTTCATTGTAATGTGTGTTAGGCCATTTAAAGTTTAAAAGAGTTGATATTTATATATTTCACTTGCTAAACTGTATTATTTTTGTAAATATTTTTTTTATTATGTTATTTTTCAATTTTCCTTTTTAATGTGCTAAATTAAAAAAAAAAAAACCCTAAGAACGAGCTATGTATGAAACTGACCCTAGCAACTCGAACTTGGCTCCACCCCTAAACATCTCTCGACTCAATTTTTTTGTTTTTCTAGAATAATTCAAGTGACATTGGCCCATAAAAATAATATTAAGTTTTTGAAACTGTAAACCAAATTGCACTGAGATATTCTGTGTTCCGTAACTATCAGGAAAGCTCTGGGCGCAGGGAGATTTAAGGGGACAATGGTAGCAAATCTGTCATGAAGATACAGTGAGCTTTAATATCACAAAGGCACAGCGCCTCCTTTTCTGTTGGAAATTAAGCTTTCAATGCCTTTGTCCAGTGAAGGAAGAGGTCGTCTCTCTCGAGGGCTGTCGCAACCACTTTTTGTTACATTAATTCTTCCCTCCCCCCTCAGCCAGAATATACCTTTCGGTGGCAAAATCTAACTGCTGCCAATGGTATCTCGACATATGTGGTTCTCCCCATCTAAAATCTTGACTTCTCATGCATTTGGAGTGCCACGTATGCATGAAAATAGATGCTTGATTTATTGTAAAAATTAATAATTTAATTCTAATCACGGATGGGTAGCTAGCCTAATAATTTTTGTAGTTCAAACTTATATATCTCCCACCTAGGAAAATATCTTGCTTAACTGACATCCACAATTTTCTTATAGTATTACTTGCAATGTTTATAGATCATATTAAATTATTTACCTGCGGTTCGTATTAATTTTTTAGTTTTAAAAAAATATTAGACATTACTAACATATTTTCATGAAAGAAAAATAAATAAATCGAGAAGATATTAATTCGACGTGACCTGATTAACTTAACAAATCTAAAGGTAATTTGAACAATATCCAGAAAAAAGAAGAAGCATATTTTGACTATAAAAAAAATTCAAGATGACATCTTTATTTTAAATATTGAAACATATTGGTTCGATCTAAGTCAGTCTAAGTTAACATATAAAATCCACAACTTGAGTTATCAGACCGTAATAACCTTATAAAAGGTAAATAAAAAAACGTATTGAAATTCAATTCCCAATTAATTCAATGTTGAATAATAAAATTGAAAACGAATCAATTAAAATATGACAAAAAAAACTCGATTTAATCTGTCAAACATGAATCATTAGACCACAACAACCCCATAGAAATAAAATCAAAACAAATTATGAAACTCAATTCCTGATAAATCCAACATTGAAGGATGAAACTGAAAAAAATTAAATAAAAAACCTTAGTCAACCCGGTTTAACTCGCCACACTCTTGACTCAAGTCATAAGACTAAGATAACCTTATAAAAAGTAAACCAAAATAAATTATAAAACTTAATTCTTAATCAACCCCAATGGTGAAGAATAAAATTGAAAAAAAATCAATTACAAAAAGAACTCAAAAAAACTTGAGTCAATCAGGTTAACTCGCAAAACTCGTAACTTAAATCATGAAATTGAGATAACTTCATAAAAAATAAACTAAAATAAATTATGAAGCTAAATCCCTAATAAATCTAATATTAAAAAAAAAATATTGTTACAATAAACATTACTAAGGAGGGAAACAAAGATTTCCTCTCCTCAATTAGTTATTGTTAATTAAGGTGAATGTAAAGCAAAAATAAAGAAGAGAAGAAAAAATATGTTTGATTAAGATGTAGTTTTAGCTATATCTATCTTTTCTTATGTAACAAAAATGTATTTTAACCAATAATGTTTGCTCCTTGCCTTTAAATAATATATCTCCTTCCCAAATTAATCGTAAATGGAAACATTGGTACATTTTTCTCGTTTGACAACTTAATAAAGTTGAGTTATAAAAATTAACTTTCACCATATAAAAATTAAGTGTTCGTAGGATGTCACCGAGGATTTCTTTATGAATTAAGAGTGAAAAGGAAAAAAAATTTGTCACCTAATTTATTTTGTAACTAGAAATCCTAACTAGATTTTATATGTTTTATGTAATGGGCTAGTTATTAAAAGAAACCAAAAGCTCTTAGAAAAACACTTTAACTCTAGACTTATAAGCATTGTTTACTGGAACAGTATAATGATGTTTTTGTCTTTTCGATGACATTAAAATCTTTTCACATGGTCCATTTATTATTTTCAAATTTATCAGAAACATATAAGTGTTTTTTCATATTAATTGCACATTGAAACGACTAAAATATCCTTATAAGCAAAAAATTTAAGCTTGATGTGAAGGGGTATTTTTATATTTTCAAAATGATTTTTTCATTATTATAATTTAAGTTGAGGGGATTTAATATTTTACCAAATATAAAAATTAATAAGCAATTAAAATTCACAATGAACAACCAAAATATACTTAAAATAAAGAAAAAAAATAAACATGGAGGCAAGGGGCATTATGGTATTTTCATAATGGGTTTTTTTTTTGTAATTATCATGTCAGCTTAAAGGCAATTTTATATTTGGCTAAATAAAAAGAAAAAGGTGGGCGCGCCTGGACGACTCCCGGGGACGTGTGAGAGGCGCCACGCCTTTTGGTCGGCACATGTAGTGCCTCTCGACATCCAAAAATAGCCTTTCATCATGTTGTTGGAAGTGTTAGTGTGTCCTCTTCCTGTTGATGTAGCGTATGACTCTAGTTATGACCTAATTTGTCGTGGTAGGTCTTTTTTTATTATTTTTTTCTCTCTCTTCTCCCTAATAAATTACAAATTGACCCTATTTATTGTTGATATTTCAATTTTAATCCTCATTCTTTTTATTTTTAATTTTTGATCTTAGCCCTTTTTAGAAATTTTCTTTGTTTTCAATTTTATCATTCAATCTCAATTTACCAAATATTATATTCTCCAATCTGGTTCTCATTCTTTTGATTTTGATTTTTTTCCTTGGGCCTTTTCTAAAAGTTTTATTGGTTTTCAATTTCAACCTTCAATTTAAATTGATGGTATTGTATTTTTCAATTTGGTCCTTATTTTTTTTTATTTCTAATTGTTTTCTTGACCTTTTTGTAAAAGTTATTATTCTTTCAATTTCACCTTTCAATCAAAATATTGTTTTTATTTTTTATGTCAATTTTGATCCTCATTCTTTTTGGTTCATTTGCTAAATTGATTTTTCTTTTCAATTTCATCATTCAATCAAATAAAAAATTAATTTTGTTTTTCAATTTTCATCCTCATTCTTTTAATTGCTATATTTTTTTTAAAATCCTTTTGTATAATTGATTTTTTTTAATTTCATCATTTATTATTTGATTGATTGGGAATTGGACTCATGATTTTTTCAGATTGAGTGATTTGGGTCTAATAATATGGGTCACAAGTTTGAAAAGTTAACACATTTTTTTTTTAAAAAAGCTTTATAATCATCTTTATTTTTTTTATCGAGGTTTTGGAATCTCATGATTTGGGTTGCGGGTTTGGCGCGATGTTCTAGGTTGGCTAAACTTTGATTGTCCGGGTTACAGGTTTGTCATGCCAACTCGAGTTGACCAAGACTGATTTTTTCATGTTTTTCTTTTTACCCCATTTCATTCTTCTATGTCATTTCTTTTTTTCATCTAATTGAATTAAAGTTAGTTTTTTCGACGCAATCATATTTATGACTCAAGTAACATATTTTTTTTCTTTCATAAAACACGCTTGCAGCAGATGAACATTATTTTTTATATAAAAAAATAATACAACCCCGCGGTGAAGCGTTGGCATTGAGAAGAAAGAGGCAAGGCAGTAGTAGCTGGACTTGTTGATCAGAAAAGAGAGGGGTTATGGTATGGTGTCGGTGATCGACTATAAAGATGGAAGGAGTTGCTGCATTTCTTCCAGGCTATCTATGAGGAGGACAAGGTTGTGGTGGTTTATGGATGGGTTGTTGGTGTTACTATGGTAGAAAAATGGCTGGAGATGAGCTGAAGAAGGTGAGCTATCAGTGAGAAGTTGAAGAGAGATGACAGGGAAGGAGTTTTTTTTCTGCCAATGTTTTTTTTTTAAGAGAGAGAAGCTTTTTGTCTTTCTTTTTCAATTTATTCAATCTTCTATTTTTTTTTTGGCATCTCTTAGTGTCTTACTAGTATATTGGCTCGCGCTTCGCAGCGGGTTGATATTATTATTTTTAAATGTCAAAAAAATATTCAAGAGTATAGAGAATGTTTTAATTCCCTTAAGCCTAGTGGTCGTGCTAGACCCAAGCGCCTTGGGTCTGGCAGCAATACCAGGCAGGCCTAAGCGACTTGGATCTAACAGTCATGCCTAATTAATTTTTTTTATAAATTTGTTTTTATTTTTTATAAAAAAAATTTAAATTACCCTTGAAGTGTTCTCAACAGAAATCCTAATTATTGTTTTTTATATATATATAAAAAATTAAATTATCATTGAAGTATCCTAAACAGAAATCCTAATTAATTTTCTTTAATTCTATTTTTTATAGGCTCTTTGGGTTTAACGGTTAAGCCAGATTCAAGAGCCTTGAGTCTAGCGGTTATGCTACACTCAAACGCCCTTGGGTCTAGAAACATGTCAGACCTTATAACTTTTTTTTTTCAATAGTAATAATATTTTTTTAAAATTTATTAATAATTATGTAAATAATATAAACAATAATGAAAATAATAATAATAATTTTTAATTTTACCCTTCAAATCAAATCTATTGTTTTTTTTTTTTTGCAATAGTAATAATATTATTCAAATTTATTAATAACTATATTAATAATAGTTATTAATAATAATATTTATGATATTAATAATAATATTAAAGATGTTTAACCCAAGTTCTTATAGTTTTTTATTTTACCCTTCAAATAACATTTATGGCTTTTCTTTAATAGTAATAATATTTTTTAAAATTTTTTTTTAATAATAAAATTTAATTTTACCATTCAAATCAAATTTATGGTTTTTTTTCAAAAGTAATAATGTTTTTCTTCAAATTTATTAATAATTATATTCATAATATTAATAATAATAAAAATAAAAATATTTATAATATTAATACTAATATTAAACATGTCAGACTCAAGCATCTTGGATCTGGTAACCAAGCCAGACTCAAGCGTCCTTAGATCTGGCAAATATGCTAGATCTTATTACTATTTTTTTCAATAGTAATAATATTTTTTTTCAAATTTATTAATAATTATGTAAACAACATTAACAACAACAACAACAACAATAATAATTTTACCCTTCAAATCAAATCAATTGTTTTTCATTAGTAATAATATTTTTTTCAAATTTATTAACAATTGTAATAATAATAATAATAATAATAATAATAATAATATTAAACATGCATGACCAAACTTCTTATAGTTTTTAATTTTAAATTTCAAATCAAATTTATGATTTTTCTTCAATAGCAATAATATTTTTTAAAAAATTAATAATAATAATAAATTTTAATTTTACCCTTCAAATTAAATTTATGATTTTTTAATAGTAATAATGTTTTTTTAATTTATTAATAATTATATTAATAATAATAAAAATAAAAATAATATTTATAATTGTAATAATAATATTAAACATGCCAGACCCTAGTGGCCTTGGGTCTGAAACCATACCAATCTTATTACTATTTTTTTAATAGTAATAATATTCTTTTTACAAATTTAATAATAATAATAATTTTTAATTTTACCCTTCAAATCAAATCTATGGTATTTTTTCATATTAAATATTATTTTATTTTTTCTTTTTATCTCATACAAATTATCAGGTTATGATTTTTTTGTTGAACATTTCTGTTTAGATCATGATAAGTTTATGTTTAGAAAACAATGATTCTTGTAAAAAAACAAACAAATATTTTTCATAAAAAAAAAGAAATAAATGAACAAGAAAAGTTGAAGAGATACAATTTTCCTCCTCAATTCAACTAAATTCAATTGATTGAGATTTTTATGACCTCTAGTTTTTTATTAAAAAAAAACATGTTGCTAATGAAAAATATATGTTTTTGTAAGAATAAAAAAATACATTAATAAGAAAATAAAAACTCATCTAATAATATTTATATTTTTTAGAACTTAAATCATTATTGATCTTTCTTATAAAGATTTATTTTCATTACAACTAAAGTAAATAAAATTAAATTCCGCGAACATTGCGCAAGGCAAATTAATATATATTCTTTCATTTATATCCCTCGAGTCCAAAGAAAGGGAAGAAAAATGCCCTTGTAAAAGTATGAATCCCTGCCATTCTGCCCCCACGCGTAATTATGAATCTCCTTGTCTAGTCGCAATTAAGATAGCCAACGACCTTCTCCACAAGCCCTTGAAAATCAGCCTCGTCATTTACTTTCCAGCAAACAGTACTGCTCCTAGTATTTATGTATCGCAAGCTTCTCGCTAGCTATTCCGAGTTGTAGTGAGACAGAAACAGGCTAGCTAGCTAGTCAAGGGAGAAAAATATGGCAAACGTGTTGTTCATTTCATGGTTCTTGCCGTTGGCTCAATTTTTAACTCTGGTCATAACAATTCAGGCAAAAATTCCGGCTGTTATCGTCTTTGGGGACTCCTCTGTTGATGCTGGAAATAACAATTTCATTCCAACGCTTGCTAGGAGCAATTTTGAGCCCTATGGTCGTGACTTTACTGGGGGTCGTCCTACCGGGAGGTTCTCAAATGGTCGAATCGCCACCGATTTTATCTCTCAGGCTCTAGGACTCAGGTCAGCAGTTCCAGCCTACTTGGATACAGCATATAACATATCAGATTTTGCTGTTGGAGTTACCTTTGCTTCTGCTGCAACTGGCTACGATAATGCAACTAGTGATGTGCTAGTAAGTGCCAATCAAGTTTCAGTTTTCGTGGCGCCCCCGCGCACATATATATGTATGTTTGTATGTATGTATGTATGTGTTACTTCGTCATTTATGAACAGTCTATACCAATTCGTCCCTAGCTAATTGCACTACACCATGCTACATTTATGGCTAAGTTACAGTTTTTAAGTCACTGTAGGAGCTTGTGGTCATCATGATTATCCATGAACACAATTAACTTTATCTGTCATGGCACAATATTGTTTGTCTTGCAGTCTGTGATACCACTGTGGAAGCAGCTGTTGTTCTACAAGGGCTATCAGATGAAACTGAGGGCCCATCTTGGAGAAATTCAAGCTAAGCAAATTATAAATGAGGGTATACACATGATAAGCATAGGAACAAATGACTTCCTGGAGAACTACTATGCCTTTCCCGGCGGCCGCCGATCAACACAGTACACCATCTCAGAATATGAAAATTTCCTTGCAGGAATTGCCGAAAACTTTGTCAGGGAACTCTATGGTCTAGGTGCTCGAAAAATATCCCTCGGGGGGGTCCCTCCGATGGGTTGTATGCCATTGGAAAGAAACACGAATTTAATGGGTGGGCGTGAATGTGTGCAGAGTTATAACACTGTGGCTTTGGAGTTCAATGACAAGTTAAGCAAGTTGGTGAAGAGACTAAACAAGGAACTTCCTGGGATCAACTTGGTGTTTTCAAATCCTTACTTCATTTTCATGCAAATCATAAGAAGACCCTCACTGTATGGTAAGTTGTTGCTGCTATTTATGCCTTTTCTAACTTCTTACAGTCATGCATGCATTCATTCTTTTCCCCTTTCAAATATAACTTCTAGAAATTTTACAATAATGATACGTGAGTTTACGTCATAAATAAAGATTATGAAAAGTATTGTTATTTGCAATTGAAATTTTAATAAACCATTATTTAAAAACTCTTCATTTTGTTTTTCAATAATTAATTACTTATATCTTGCAATTAAACTCACGTTACAAAAGAAGGCAAGAATCCTGAAAGGCATGATCATATGATATTTAGAAATGAAGAAGATATTTAGGAATGAAGAAGGGGAAGAGGACTCGCATGATATTTAGAAATGAGAGAATGGTAAATCATCCAGTCATACATTAAATATTATTGATGATATGCATTATTGATGTAATTATTCTATTAATAACTTCATTGATTATTCTGTCATAAAAAATATTACATCACCATATAATTTATCTTTTTTAAATCCTACTATAGTACCTTATATAATCCTCTCACTACATATCGAAAAAAGATTTCTATCGGTATATTTACGAGTGTACATAATATTGCTGTAAAAATTACACGTTATCATATTTTTTTATTTTCTTTTTATTTTATATTTTTCCATTGCAATTCTCTTGGTATATATCGAGAATATTTTTCTATCGATGTTTACCGATATATATAGAGATGGAAAGTTCTGTCAATAAAGGTCATCATAATATATTAACAAAAAAATTTAATCGATATTTTTGTTTGTATTTACTAATTTTTTAATTATAAAAAAATATATATAAAAAAATAATTTAACTACTTCTTTTTATAATAAAAGGCAAATAAATAAATAAATACAGTTTAAACCATAAAACAATCGCACATTAAATCAGTGTCCATCAGGCAGGTTGTGATGGATGGGACCGGTTTCCATGAATCGACACCGGCTCAGAAAGAGATGCATCCATCTTATTTATAAACTTCCTACTCATTGTACTTTAATTGCTACAATAAAAAAATTAATGGCTTTAATTACAATAATAATTGGTAATGACATTACTGTCCCTTTATATATATATATATATATATATAATAATTCAGCCGTTGAGCAATTAAATATCCTATAATTTAATTGAGAGTTAATTATAACATAATTGCTATAATTTGCAGGTTTTGAGGTTACCTCTGTGGCATGCTGTGCGACTGGAATGTATGAGATGGGCTATGCATGCGCTCAAAATAGCCTTCTGACATGCTCGGATGCAGATAAATATGTTTTCTGGGATTCTTTCCATCCCACGCAGAAGACAAATCAGATCGTTGCAAATTACGTGGTGAAGCGTGTGCTCTACAAGTTTATTTGATGGTCTTATGTGCGTGGTGTGCACGGCAGCATTGCCATATATGCTCGTCACATATTTTGTGTGATTATTTTATAAATGGGTTTTTATATATATATATATTCCATTAGGTTCTTAATAATTATGAAAAAAAAATATATATTCACGTACTGATTTTGTACTCTTTATCTATTTCAGGCTTCTCTATGAACTTTCCTTTTGGGTTTGTCTTGTAATAGCTAGCACGGACATGTTATGCTCACCGGCTACATCAATTAATGCATTACTATTAGTTTTGACTGAGGAGTGTAATATGGTTCGAGTATTAATATTAATATTAATAAAAAAATTTAATTTTTAATAAATTCATCGTTGGAAGATGAAATTAAAAAAAAAATCAAGATTTAAGGTAATCTTAACCTTCATGAATCATAGTTGGGGTTTCGTATTCTTTCCATATACAAGTGTCTCTGCAACAAGTCTTGTGAGCACAACTGATCTAGAATCATAGCTATGGATACAACTCCAAGTTTTCCAAGATAAAGATGACAAAACGATTGTGCAACAACGACGATCAAATGAAATGAAGGAAGAAAAACGCACAGCTGAATGCTAACCAACATCCTAATCAATAACTTGTAAATGGTTGCGGTATATACTTCATCGAACTCTGTAAATGCGATGAACTAGCGGCCTCCCAAAGGATTTGTTCGGTTAAAAAAAAAAATGGATCCTTGTATCCAGCTAAGTTTTGAAGGTAGAGGGATTGTAGTAAATGCTCTAGTTGCAGCTAGTATTTCGGCCATTCACAGCAAACTTTAGTGGAGTGGATGGGAATAAATTTAAGGTAGCAATGCTTTGGATGATGCTCTGCTGCTTGCGCTGAAGAGACGCTAGAGCTAGAGCGGTCGGTTTTACTGGGTAAATGATTTAGTTCCTACTGGTTTTGTTGCCTGAGCTCGCTGCCAGTGCAGATTTAAGGTGCCGGTAATATTCTTGCAGTCTCATAACATACAAAGAAAACCTTGACGAAACTCAATATTAGTAAAAACAAATGAGCAGGCTGTCGGGAACTCTTTTCCGGTACCATAAATCTTGGTCTAGCGGATAAACACGGTACCTCTCGACCTTAAATGTTTGCATAGACCGAACTTCAAACTAACAAGTTGACTCGAGTGAGTAAATTGATTGAATGGGGTCAAAGGTGACTCGAAAGCATGAGTCAGCTTTTAGAAAACAAAATCACTATGATATATTTTCTTGTTTTTATTTTTTAGGCTGAGACCAAGCATATCACCCCATGATCAACTATAGTTAAAAGAAAAAATTGCAACTCAGAGAAATGGGCACGATCAAAACGTGTTAACTCAGACGGTCAGATGTCATTTTTCTTTCCCTTTTCCGTATTCTCTCTTTGATTGGCCCTGCACTGGCTTAGTTCAACCTGAATTCAAGTCTAAATTGAAGAGTTATTAACTTATTATATAATTAGAAACTAAATTGAAAGAAAATGACTTAAACTAAAGTGAGGTGCAATTTTGCATGTAATTGAAGAGTTCATATATAATCAAGGACCAAACTGACTAAAGGATCCAAAACAATAGTTGGCGTCAACCATTGGGAGGTCCTGATTTCCAAGTAAAATTATAATTATGAATTTTAAATTTGATAATAATATCTTTGATTTACTAGAATCAGGTTTAGCTTAAAAATTCATTTCTCATTTATTTTCACCTAAAAACACTTTCAAATTACCATAAAAATCTCTATAAACCACTTATCTACCCCCAAACACTTCATAATCACTCAAAGAAACAAAAATCAATAGAATCAAAAAAATTAAAAAACCAGCGATGATATACTTTTCCCACCAAGTTTATTTTTGTCCTTTCACTTTTAATTTTGTTTTTCTACCATAATATAAAACTTTAGCTAATGAAATTTCTTTAAAGATGAATAATTTATAAAAAGGACAAGAAAAGAAGAAGAAGAAGAAGAGGTGGAGGAGGTGCTTCACGATATCATGACCAACTTAATTCCTCAGATGATAGAAACCATAACCACTTCCTTTCTTTAAATTAATATAGTCTAAAGGGCATTTTGAGAAGAAACACTAAATTCCTTTTTCTCAAACTTTTCATCGTCGTGAACCAAAATTGCCGGGGGAGCAAGAGCCAAATTTTGTTGTGCCGCTTTTCTTTTCACGGATAATTTGATTAACGAAACCATTCCAGCACATGGCTGGGTAGTGGCATGGTGATTGTAAATTCTGCAGCTTCTGAATAATGGAGAAAAGAGCAACACTACAGAAGAGCGGGAATCTGCCATGGAAACTTTCGAGTAAATGTGATACAGCCATGGAAAGTTCAACCATATTCATTGTGATCAATAGCGGTTCCTCAACAACAACCTCTTTTAAGGGTAGCACTTGAGATTTGAAGATTGACAAACATCCTAACAAGAAAAAGACTCACAGACAAATTACTCGGCGACATCAAAATCGTATCCAAGCTAAAATTTCGTTCTCCTCCTTTAAGCGTGCTTCAAGTTGGTTATAACTCATCCTTGCTTCCAGCATCTTCTCCCATTAATTCTTCAAGGGAAAACTCATCCTCTTCGATGATCTCTCCATCTTTACCATCCCATGGTTCAGTCTTCACTATTTCTGGATTGCCATTCAAAGGTAAATTTCCCTTCCCACCACGCCCGGCTTCCTTGACAAACTCTCTGGAAAAGCAAATTGCTGATTTTTAAAGTTTCGTTCATTGACAACAAGGTGCAAAGATGAGTTAAAAATAGTACACTTACACAATATGTTCAAGTTCAAATGCACTTTTAAGTGGGGCATACGCTCCTTTCTTCGCATTCAAGGCTACCAGAGCTGGATATCCATATCCACCAACACCTACCCGATTTTCAAGATCTGGCTGCTTACCAGCAGCTGCCCAGACATAGCTGCAGGCATGAAATGCTAGTCAGCAAAAAATTTCAACATGTTTGGGTTCCATAAACATCATGGTTCCTAAGGTGTACAGACCTTCACATATTCAAGAATAATTTAAAATCACAACACACACACAAGCACACACAGAGAAATATAAACTGATTTGTCAGCAACTTACCTGTAAGGGCTCCTTTTAAACTTCTCAGCAACAGATAACAACTGCTCAAGGTACTTGTTCCTTCCTTCTGCCTTGGAGTCCAAAATGTCGGGCAAGAAAGCAACGAAACAGATGGCTGCTGAACCACACTTCTCTTCCATCACATCCTATACATGAAACAATCATGGTTATAAAAATGCTCTCATGATAAAAGATCCACTGAAATCAAGATAATGTTAGGGATTTCAAAGGCGTACTGGGCCGGTCAGCTCAGTCACTTCAGGTGGTGCAACATTTGATTCCAGCTGCTCCAAAGCAAATGATTCAATGGCTGAGGCAGTTCTAGCACCCTCATATGGTATAGGAGTATCTTTATCGGCACCAAACACCAAGATGGTGGGGAATCCTTGTACATTGAACCTGCTCATCAGAGACTGAAAACCCCACCCCAGCACTTCCATGTCATTTAACAAAATTATTTGAAAAGTTTAACTACAGAAAATAACTGCTTAATTTGAAACGTTATGGAAATAACAAAAGGAGAACTGTGGATTTTTGATGAATGACGTGTAGATTGTCTGAGATCTCTTGTTCATGGTGGAACAGCAAACATATTCATCTTTGCATTCTATGAAGTACAAATACATACATATATTGCCCAAAACATTTAATCTTATAACTCATAGCTTGAATACTTAAAAAAGTTACCTAGCACCACATTACAATTTCTCAGAAAACCATACCCTATTAATCTAAACATAAAAGTATGCTGACTCAAGGGACAAAAAAGACAGCTAAAACAATTTCCCTGATAAGTGTTCGTACATATATTATGTGGAAAGCAAGATTTAGCTATGAATAAAAAGAATCTGAAGCTCGATGTGTTACCTTCTCAGAATCACAGTCAACATGACCCAGCTTCACCTTCCCTTGCAAGTTATTGGCAGCCTTCGTCCACTCAGGAGCCAGTTTCTTGCAGTGACCACACCTTGAAAATTATAGCAAGGATATGTTTTGTCACCAAATAGCTAATGCAGAGAAGAGCAACATGATGCCTTATTCTCAAACCTAGCTTTCGCAATTCAACTTATAGCAGGCAAGCAACAAGATAATTTTTGAACTTGCTCGTTAGGAATACTTCATCATATATCATATCCAAACAACCATTCTATGATCACTAAATAAAGATATTTTAACACAGCAAAAAGGAAAGAAAGATAGCTATGTCAATTTTCTTCCAGGACACTTAGCAGGACTATTTATTCTTCTTCAACAGTGACCTAAGAAGGCTACAAAGTCAGTATCTCATGAATACATGCATGTCATATCTTTGTTTTGCTTAGGATGGTATTTATAGCATATGATCGCTGTCATTTCAGTTCATAAAGTGCTGCAGCTCAAGCAAAATATAGCCACTAATCATTAGCAAGTAAAGATTAACCATAGAAGATCGCTTCCGGCACAAAGGACACATACCAAGGTGCAAAAAACTCGACAATCCACAGTTCTTTACTTTTGAGTACCAGCTCATCAAAATTGCGGGAATTCAATTCTACAGATAGACTAGTTTCAGATTTCTCACTAGATCCTCCAGTTGACTTTCCATTCAAACGATCCTTTAAAAGTGCTTTTATCTGTACAAGAATGGCATTGTTAGGCCAAAACACAGTGGGGGGAGATTCAGATATTTTTCAAACAGAACAAACCTGCTTAAGTGCATATTCTGCAATGGGTTTCACATCCCTAGCCCCTTGATAATCTACTGGAGGGTTCCCAGGTACAAACACTTTAATGGTCGGAAAACCCCTAATCCCATATTCCTGCATAGCAATCAAACAGTTTTGGTTCCACAAACATAAAGTTGGCATATGAAAAACACAAAAACAGGAAATTTGGATCACTTAGCTAGGATTCATCTCTCTACAAGATTTAGGTGGTTCGTATTACAAGAAAAATGACAACTCACAGCAGGCCAAATGGGAAAATTGAGCTTATAAATATATATTTCAATTTAAAGCTTTTCCAGGAAAGAAAAGATATTTATCTAGAGAGTAAATGTAGTGAAAATTACCTCAAAGAAAACAAAAAAATAATTTCTCCTCTAAAGTAAATAAAATGCAAAATTTCATCTGCCCTTCAACAGAAAGGCATATGATAGACAACTAGAAAAACTCAATGAGCTTTTCATAGCAAAAATTCTTCTTAGATCCCAAAACCACTATAAATAATGTTTGTAGAAACTACACACACATCACTCTCAAAGCAGAACAATAGGTTTTCTAACAACGAATTCTTTCTAAGCGGGTCCAACTACTTAGTAATATAGGAAGAAAACCTGAGCAAGAGACTGGTGGGCATCGGCATCAAGTGCTGCCACGGTTGCAACACCTTTCAGAACAGCAGCTGCCTTCTCCCAAGTTGGAGTGAGAGCTTTACAGTGCCCACACCATGGTGCAAAGAACTCTACAAGAACCACTCCATTTGAGTTCAATACCTGCAAATTTATCATGATTAAAAAAACGAATCATTTTTTAATAATAATAATAATCAATATTCTTCATCATCAACAAAATTATTTCTACATAAGAAAATTCTATAATTACATGTCAGATCTAAAATATCTGACCAAATTTCAAATAACTTGGCAGTAACTAAACACCAAATTCCTTTAGCTGCATTACCAATATTCAAGGAAGCATTAGTTCAATAAAATTATGAATATCTCTAAACAACAAAAGAAAAAAAAAATTGTTCTTTCGGGTCTTTCTCAGAAACCAAACAAGACAATCTTGTTTTATCAGAAAGTTACCTTGGACTTGAAGTTGGAAGGATTTAATTGGAGTACAGGAGATGAAGGCCCATATAGCGCATAGCAGAAAAGATTAGATTGAAAGAAGAGGATTGAAAGAGCTAATAGCAATTCTGACTGCGTTCTCATTCTCTTTGATTTCTCTCTGTTTCACAGTCTTCTTGCTCCTGATCAATGAGAAATAAAACCCTTCGCTCCAGACCTGTTACGTGTGTTTGCCAATAGCCGATTGACACGTACGCTTTCTTATTCATTTTTATTGACCTTGGGGAAAGTTGGAGTCATGGAATTTCCCTGCTCCTCACGTCAAATTCCTAACACGTGTCATAGCTTTCTCTTTATTCTTATTTCACACCAAAAACTCCAACTTTAGGTTTCGGTTCAAAATTATATATATATATAAAGTCGAAATAGTGATAATTAGATAGGTGCATCATGCTATATTGTAGGTTGATCTTATTTTTTAATGTAAAAAAAATTAAGTGTGTTTAAGTGTTTCTAAAAAATAAAAATAAAATTAAAACTCGGGTTATTGACTCGATTGAATTTAAAATCTCTACTAATTTAATAATGCAAATAAAAAAAATAGAACAATGGTAAATAAAATGATAAAAATAACAATTGAAAAAAGGTTAAAAAAAAAAACCTAGTTCAAGCTCATCCATGTTAGCATACCAAATAAGTGACTTTCAAAAACAAATTGAATAAAATCATGAAATTTAATTATTAAACAACTCAATGTTAAAGAAAGAAATTGAAAAAAAAATATTTTTTTAAAAAAAAGCAACAAAAAAAAAATCGAGTTAAACCAGGTTAACTCACCAACACCGCGATCATTGACATAAAACTAAGATAACCGCATCTAAAGAAAAGTGAAAAAAAAAGCATGAACACCAATTCCTAAACAATCAAATACCAAATGATGAAGTTGAAATAAAAAATCAAATATTGAAGAATCATATATGATAACGAAGAAAATATTAAATGAGACCTTGATAACCTCATAGAAAGTAAAATGGAAAATAAAATAAAGTTTGATTTATAGCAAATAAAATATTATAGGATGAAATTGAAGGAAAAAATATAATCCAAAAAATGTGAGAAAAACCTAACCTGAGTCAATTCGGGTCGATATGCAAAATCTACAGTCTATTTTGTGATATCGGGGTAACCCTGTCAAAATTAAATTGAATAAAATTTTGAAATAAAAAATCAATCTTAAAAAAAAATATTGAAAGATTTTATATGATAACAAAGAAAATATTAAACGAGAACTTGATAACCCCGTAGAAAATAAAATGAAAAAAAATTCAAAACTCAATTTATAACAAATAAAATATTATAGGATGAAATTGAAGAAAAAAATATAATCTAAAAACAGTAAGAAAAACCTTACTCGAGTCGATATGCAAAATATGCGACCTATTTGTTATATCAAGGTAACTCTGTCAAAAGTAAATTGAATAAAACTTTGAAGTTTAATTATCAAACAATCCAATGTGATTGAGATAACCTGAATTATTTTTTAAATAAGTGAAAAATTCAATAGAAAGCAAATAAAAAATAATAATGGAGCCCAATCTCTAATTAAATAAATTCTAATAGATGAAACTAAAATAAATAAGGTTAAAAAAAAGGGAGAAAAAAACATGATCGCTTTTAATAAAAAAACAAAGACAACAAGAATGGAACCACTTGTGTCCTATCCATCCATGCCTCAATAGGTCAATTTACTATTATTTTTTATTTTTTATTATTTAATTAAGATAAAACCAATTTATTTAATCTAATTAGATCTATAACTTGAATTATAGATTTTTCTTTGTTATTTAAAATACGCTTGGAGCACTTAATTATATATTTTTCTAAAAATAAAAATAATCTGGACCATGGCATATCACGGCCCACTAAACAAATGTGAAAGGATATATATATACTAGTTACATGTCCCGCGTGATGCTGCAGATCAACTTTTTTTGCATAAAAAAATATATAAGAAAAGCTAATATCTAAAAGTGTTATGTCTTTTTACAAAGCTATACCCAAGAGTCTTGAGTTTGGCTGCAAATACTGACTCAAGAGTAATATTTATAATATTAATAATAACATTAAACTTGCATGACCCAAGTTTAAGTGGGTCTGACTGTAATACCAAACCCAATAGTCTTGGATGTGGGTCTGACTGCAAGGTCGTGTCATAAAAGTCTGATAATTAAATAGATTAATTAAAATTAAAAAAACAAAGAAAAAACCAACATGAAAAAAAAAAACTAATGAAGAAAAAAAAATCTGAATTAACTGAATTAACCCTTCAAACTAGGTTAACTCGTCAAACCTTGGATTCGTGTCGTGAAAGTTTGATAATTAAATAGAAAAAACAATTGATGGGTTACCCAAAATTAACTGGGCTAACCCGTCAAACCAGATTACCTCGTCAAACTTGGGATCCATGTCATGAAAGTTTGATAACTAAATAGAAAAAAATTAAACATTAACAAACTATATTAAACAAAAAAAATTAATTAAAAAAGAAAAAAAACAAACAAAAGGCATCAGCCTTTTCACTGTGGAGTGCACTGTGCAGTCCACAGTTAAAGGCATAAAAACAACAAAAAAACAAAAAGAAAAAAAAAAACTAAAGGCATTGGCCGATAACTAAATAGAAAAAAAAAATAATGATGAACTAAATTGAAAAAAAATATTAAAAAAAAAGAAAAAAAACTTATAAAAAGAAAAAAACCAATGAAGAAAAAGAAAAAAAAATCTAAATTAACTGGGTTAACCCGTCAAACCTGAGATCCGTGTCATGAAAGTTTGATAACCAAATAAAAAAAATTAATATCAACAAAATTAATTAAAAAAAAGGCATCAGCCTTTTCACTGTGTGTCCACAGTCAAAGGCATAAAAACAGCAAAAAATCAATAAGAAAAAAAAAGAAAAACTTAAGGCATCGGCCGATAACTAAATAGAAAAAAATTAATAGTGATGAACTAAATTAAATAAAAAAATATTAAAAGAAAAGAAAAAAACTTATAAGAAGAAAAAAACTAATGAAGAAAAAGGAAAAAAAATCTAAATTAACTGGATTAACCCGTCAAACCTGAGATCCGTGTCATGAAAGTTTGATAACCAAATAAAAAAAATTTAATATCAATAAACTAAATAAAAAGAATTAATTAAAAAAAAGGCATCAGCCTTTTCACCGTGGATTGCACTGTGCAGTCCACCGTGAAAGGCATAAAAAAACAAAAACAAAAAACTAAAGACATCAGCCTTTTCACTGTGGATTGCATACAATATTAAAAGATAAAATCGGAAGAACAAAACTAATGAGGAAAAAGAAAAAAACAATCTGAATCAACTGGGTTAACCCGCCAAATCAGGTTAACCCGTCAAACTTAAGATTCGTGTCATGAAAGTGTGATAACTAAATATAAAAAAATTTAATATTACTGAACTAAATTAAAAAAAAGATTAATTACAAAGGAAAAAGCAAAGAGAAAAAAAAAACCTAGAGGAAGAAAAAAACTAATGAAGAAAAAGAAAAAAAATCTGAATCAACTGGGTTAACTCGTCAAACGAGGTTAACCTATCAAACCTGGGATCCGTGTCATAAAAGTTTGATAATTAAACAAAAAAAATTTATCATTAAGAAACTAAATTAAAAAAAATCATTAAAAAACAAAAAACAAAGAAAAAAGTCAAAAAAAAACTAAAGGCATCAGTTTTTTCACTGTGGACTGCATTGTGCAGTCCACAGTAAAAGGCTTAAAAAGGAAAAGAAAAAAAAACACAAAGGCATATGCCACTGGTTAATTTATTTTTTTTGCATAAATTGTTTTTTAAAAAAGCTAAGATCTAAGAGTGTTAGGTCTTTCTGCAAAGATATACCCAAGAGCCTTTGGTCTAGATGCAACGCTACCCAAAAGTAATATTTATAATATTAATTATAATATTAAACTTCCATGACTCAAGTTTAAGTGCGTCTGGCTGCAACACCGAACCAAGAGCCATGGATGTGGGTCTAGCTGCAAGGTCGTGCTATAGAAGTGTGATAATTAAATAGATTAATTAAAAAGAAAAAAAACCAACAGGAAGAAAAAAAAACTAATGAAGAAGAAGAAAAAAATCAGAATTAACTAGGTTAACCCGTCAAACCTGGGATTCGTGTCATGAAAGTTTGACAACTAAATAGAAAAAAAAAATTGATGGGTTAAGTTAACCCGTCAAGCCCGAGATACGTGTCATGAAAGTCTGATAATTAAATAGAAAGAAATTTAACATTAACAAACTAAACTAAACGAAAAAAATTAATTAAAAAGAAAAAAAAAAATTCGGGTTAACTCGTCAAACCAGGTTAACCCGTCAAACCCAGGATCCCTGTCATGAAAGTCTGATAACTAAATAAAAAAAAATAACATTAACAAACTAAATTAAACAAAAAAAATTCATTAAAAGAAAAAAAACACAAAGAAAAAAGAAAAAAAACCCATAAAGGCATAAAAAACAAAAGAAAAATTAAAAACAAAAAAAAAACAGAAAAACAAATAAAAACAGGAAAAAAAAAAGACAGCTCAGCGTCTCACTATGGACTGCACAGTGAAATACTTAAAAAAAAATTAAAAACGAAAAAAAAAGACAGCTCAGCAAAAAAAAAAAACTAAAGGCATCAGTGATTTACTGTGGACTGCACTGTGCAGTCCACAGTAAAACACTGATGCGTTTTAGTATATGTTACTGGTTACATGACCCGCGCGATGCGGCGGGTCAATTTGTTTTGCATAAAAAAAATAAAAAAAGCTAAGATAAAAAATTGTTAGATATTTTTGGAAAGCTATACCCAAGAGTCTTGGGTTTGGCCGCAACGCCTGACCCAAGAGTAATTTTTATAATATTAATAATAACATTAAACTTGCATGACCCAAATTTAAGTGGGTCTGGCTGCAATACCAAACCCAATAGTCTTGGATGTGGGTCTGGCTGTAAGGTCGTGTAATAAAAGTGTGATAATTAAATAGATTAATTAAAAAGAAAAAAAAACAAAGAAAAAAAACCAAGAGGAAGAAAAAAAACTAATGAAGAAAAAGAAAAAAAAAAGTCTGAATTAACGGGGTTAACCGTTCAAACCAGGTTAACCCGTCAAACCTGGGATTCGTGTCGTGAAAGTTTGATAACTAAATAGAAAAAAAATTTGACGGGTTAACACAGAACTAACTGGGCTAACCCCGTCAAACTAAGTTAACCCGTTAAACCCGAGATCCGTGTCATGAAAGTTTGATAACTAAATAGAAAAAAATTAAACATTAACAAACTAAATTAAACGAAAAAACTTAATTAAAAAGAAAAAAAAAACAAACAAAAAGGCATCAGCCTTTTCACTGTGGATTGCACTGTATAGTACACAGTCAAAGGCATAAAAAGGGCAAAAAAGCAAAAAGAAAAAGAAAAAAAAACTAAAGGCATCTGTCGATAACTAAATAGAAAAAAATTTAATATTGATGAACTAAATTAAATAAAAAATATTAAATAAAAAGAAAAAAATAAAAGAAAAAAAGCTTATAAGAAGAAAAAAACTAATGAAGAAAAAGAAAAAAAATCTAAATTAACTGGGTTAACCCGTCAAACCTGGGATCCGTTTTATGAAAGTCTGATAATTAAACAGAAAAAATTTAATATTAAGAAACTAAATTAAAAAAAATTAATTAAAAAAGAAAAAAAACTAAAAAAACTAAAGGCGTCAGCTTTTTCAATGTGGACTGCAGTGTGCAGTCCATAGTAAAAGGCTTAAAAAGGAAAAGAGAAAAAAAAAAAAACAAAGGCACACGCCACGGGATAATTTTTTTTCTTGCATAAAAAATATCAAAAAAGGCTAAGATCTAAGAGTATTAGGTCTTTTTACAAAGATATTCCCAAGAGCCTTTGGTCTAGTTACAACGCGTGACCCAAGAGTAATATTTATAATATTAATAATAACATTAAACTTGCATGACCCAAGTTTAGGTGGGTCTGGCTGCAATACCAAACCCAATAGTCTTGGATGTGGGTCTGGCTGCAAGGTCGTGTAATAAAAATGTGATAATTAAATAGATTAATTAAAAAAAAAACAAAGAAAAAAAACCAAGAGAAAGAAAAAAACTTATGAAGAAAAAAAAATCTGAATTAACTGAGTTAACCCTTTAAACCAGGTTAACCCGTCAAACTTGAGATTCACGTCATGAAAATTTGATAACTAAATAGAAAAAAGTTTGATAACTAAATATTAATTAGAAAGAAATTTAATATTAACAAAATAAACTAAACAAAAAAAACTAATTAAAAATAAAAAAAGCATAAAAAAAATTTCAGGTTAACTCGTCAAACCTGGTTAACCCGTTAAACTCGAGATCCGTATCATGAAAGTCTGATAGCTAAATAAAAAAAATTAACATTAATAAACTAAATTAAACAAAAAAAATTCATTAAAAGAAAAAAACCACAAAGAAAAAAAAAACCATAAAGGTATAAAAAACAAAACAAACAAAAATTAAAAAAAATAAAAAATAAAAACGATAAAAAAAACAGCTCATTGTTTCACCATAACTGTACAGTAAAACTGAGCAGTTTTATTATATAATAATTATACTAATTATAATATAATATATCCAAAGTTCCATGCTTCTGTTTCTGCTTTCTATTTCTATAAATATGTTGCGGATGGTGCTTCATAACCAAAAAACCTCTCTCTCTCTCTCTCTCTCTCTCTCTCTCTCTCTCTCTCTGTAACAAACTGGCCAAGCAAGAAAACAACAATAGTGATGAGAAGCGATCCTACCTTACTTAAGAAGCTAAATACAAATGAAATTAAGCAACCAAAACTTCATGAAAAAAGCACACCTCACTTTAACTATTTACACATGATCCATGTGATCATGCCATCTTCTTTTTCGCTCCTATTCTTCTATATATACATAGAGGAATGGGAAGTACAGCAGCTCAGAAGCCTAAGAGAATAATGGAGAAACTCGCCAAATGTGCTCGAAAGTTGAAGAGAATTTTCAAGTCCCTTAAAATAGACAGTAATTCTGAGATAGTAAATCATTCAGTGTCTTCTCCTCATGCTGTTACCTGCGAGGAGCTCTTCCTGTCATCAGGAGTACAAAATGGTCATAGAATAAATGATGACCATGATCATGATCCTTTTATGCGAGCTCATATTGCAGCCCAGAATCACTTCACTTTTCGGCCAAACATCTATATTTGAAAGGGAGACAGAGAGACATGCAGAACTGTTAATTGTTGATACTCTTGGTGTAATCTGTTTCTGCTTGTACGATGTTAAGGAGAAATTATGAGAACTGCTGCAGTTATCACTGTACTTCTTGCTCGATCACATGTACAATGCAAACTACTTAGTATGTGGCGTCTTGTCAATTGACAACAAATTACATGATTAAAGAGTTTGTCCTAACATCAGTTTTTCTTCTCAATTAATAACATGATTTGATATCACAGCTAGATGTTGCTAATCATGGGGTCAAATACTTCTGTGTAGCAAAAAATCCAGTATTTGTTGGAAGAATTAACTTCAAAACAAGGAAAACACAGAGACTCTGACGTACTTGCAGGCTCACACAAACACGATAGGGTGAAATACAAGAAATTGTAATTACTGTTATTGACACTCTCACACTTTCATTAACAGACCACTTACATCTATATAGACATTTAATATCTCAAGGGACTTAAATAAAACTATTGATTTAATTATGATAACACTAACTTCATGACATTGCTAACTTAAAAATTCTTAGTTTTCCGCATAACAAGTTTAATTTTCAACATTCTCCCTTCTTAAACTTGTTTCTTCAATCATCATAATTTCAAATTTCTTCTGCAGGTAACAAAACGTTTCTGTCTTCAATGGATTTATAAGAATATCAACCACTTGTTCTTGTTCTCACATAAACTAGCTCCACTTCTTTTTCTTTCACATGCTCTCTTATGAAATGGAAATGCGTATCAATGTGCTTTGAACTTTCATGACGGATCATAGATTTTTTGCTAAAGCAATTACAGACTTGTTGTCAACAAAAATTCAGATAGCTTTTTTCTGCTCTTGTTGTAGTTCTTCCAGTAACTTCTTCAACCAAAATATCTAGTTTGGTACATGTTAGATATCGCAAACACCCCCACAATGCTCTTATAATATGTTGGATTCACTTGTGCTCCTTAATTCTCTTTCTTTAGTTTGCTTGATTCCACACTCAACTAAAGTATCTACAAGATGACACTCTTCCACGTCAAGCTTCCTCAAAACCTCTACAGCATACTTAGCTTGTGAAATAAAAGCTTTCTCTTAAGCATTTTTCATATTTTGGAAATATTGTATGATAATTTCATGCTCTTGGTTCTTGTTTAAGCTCATAAAGAGCTTTCTTCAGCTTGCACACATTTTGTTCTTCTCCTATAACAACAAATTGAGGTGATTGTTTTCCATAGATTTTTTCTTCAAGATTTCCATTCAGAAAGGCTAACTTAACATTCATCTGTTATAAGTTCCATTTTTTCCAAGCCGCCAATGAAATCACCAATCTCCTAATTTCCATTATTGCATATGGAGCAAAAACTTCTTTATGATCAATTCTATATTATTGTTTATACCCTTTTACTACTAATTTGATTTTATACTTCTCCACTTATCCCTTTTCATTTCATTTTTATTTTGAAAGTCCATTTCACTCTTATATCCTGTGCCCTTCTAGAAGTGGCATTAGCTCCCATGTATTGTTCTTATTAATAACATTGATCTTCTCCTTCGTTGCTTTTTTCATTTAGCTTCTTGAGAAGCTTTTTCAAACATAATAGGATCTTCACCTGAAAATAAATAGAACATACTAGCATCATTAAGGTTAATTCTTTTTTTAGCATCATTAAGGTTAAGTTAATTCTTTTTTTAGCATCATTAAGGTTAATTCTTTTTTTAGCATCATATATTTCTTGTATACTTTTTGTCTTTTTTTAAACTGAGCTTGAAGATCCAGTAGAACTAAAGCCTGAATAAGTAAAGATGGTATAGCCTGGAATTCTTCTTCATCCTTTTGAACTTGTTCTTTTTCTAGAGATAACTTTTATGGTTGATTTTCACTGTTCAAATCCCACACTTGCTCTTCATCAAACTGCACATCCCTTAACACAATCATCTTCTTAATGATTGGATTATACAGTTTATAAACACATGATCTCAAAAGTGCACACCTTATATTGTATGCTCCATAAATCGTAGTTTTGTTTTGTGAGGTGGGGAATTTGAACATGAGTATTGTTGTTGCTGGAAGCCATGATTACACTCAAATACCAATTTTGTTGGAAGAATGAACTCATAAAAAAGGAAACCGTAGAGACTCTCACTTGCAAGCTCACACACACACGATAGAGTGGGATATAAGAAATTGTAATTACAGTTAGTGGCACTCTCACACTTTTATTAACAGATCACTTACATCTATATAGACATATAATAATGCCTTTCACAAATCTCAAAGATTTTAAATAAAAATATTGACTTTCAATAGTATTAGCATTCCTTGCGCCAAACATATACGCGTAGATATTGGCATATATTGCATGCTTAACCTACCAATAGCCCTATGGTTCAACATTATTCTTGCTTCTTGAATTTGACACTCGATGTTGGGTTAATTCTCAAACTTCACATAATCAAGAAAACTTGTGTATATAGGCTTGATTTGTCTATGTATCCAAAAACGTACTAGATAGGAGAGTGCAATCACTACCAAATTTAATAGTTTCATTAATAGAAATTTTTGTTGGTATTTACACTAGCAGTATGTCGGTTTGTATGTTACTAGCAGAATCCCAGACGTAAATAGTCCGTTAAAAAAACTCTTATTAGTAATTTATGGACTATCGGTAATAAATATACTGTTGGATTTACAGATGGACAAAGCATGTCAAAAAAATTACTCATTTTATTTCATCGATATATTGATTAGTAAATATAGCATATCACCAACAGAATACAATTTGTAATTTTGTCAATGTGTTAAAATTAATAGTGATATTTGTAGTAATTCTTTTCTAACTCTCTAGAATATACCGATGAAATAGTTATGTCGATAACCCCATCAATAATAGTAGCATTTGTAGTAATTCTTTTCAACTCACTGCAATATACCGACGGTCTAGTTCTGTCGGTACTGTCAGTAATATTATAAAAATATTTTTTAAAAAATATATATTGAACATAAGTAGAAAAATAATTAAAATAAATTTATTTTATAATTTTAAAATAAATTAGTATAAAAATCAAATATTTATTACAAATTTTAACATTTGTACATTCAAATACAATAAATATAAAATAGAGTAGGCACTAGAGGAGGAGGAGGCCGGTCTTCGCCGCGATTGTGAGCCAATTATCATTAAGATTGGTCGTGATCCTATAACCATTGGTCTAATATCGCTGTAAATTTCATAGTTTGAATGCTTGGAATTGAATGTGAGCATTCAACTGTCAAAGCACTACAAGTTCTTGACCGTAATGTTAGAGTGTCTGTACACCCGATTTCTATCAAGCCCACCAAACGATCTCGCCTTCGACCACAAATCCAGATCGATATCTAGATAGGTCAAAAGATCTTTCTTGTATCTCCCTTTGAACCGACTGTCATACGTATCATGAAAAGAAAAAACCAATTCATCAAATTCAAGGAAATAATAACTTAAGAAAAAAAATGATTGAAAACCAACATACCATAAAGTGCTGAGCTCGGTTATCAACGAACTGTTGTATCCCTTTTTGGCGGTCATCACTCTACACATGTGTTTCAATAAAAAGCTTCATCAGGCTTAGCTCGCGTCCAAGAACCGTAGCCTGCAATAAAAAAAATATTATTAGTTAAATATATTAATAAAAAACAACTAATAATAAAAAATGGATGTAATAAAAAAAAGTCCTACGATCTGCATCGCATATGAAATGAACAAAACAGAGCTGTCGATATGTGTGGTAACGAAACTATGAACATGCCGGTTCCAGTTATCCGTACCGGATTGTGATCGTCGAGTGAAACACACAGACATCAGGTGTTGAATATATTCTGTCTATACAACCTCTAAGATGTATGGTGGTCTGAAATCCTTCCAAACCACCATGTCATTCCAGCCTCGAAGCTCTCTTTTTTTTTGCATATTTTTTAGCTTTTTTTACGCATCATACCAAAAATCATGCAGCTTACATGATACAAATTAATTATTTGTTAGTAAATAAAAAAGAAATTTTAATGTTTGGAATAAAAAAATTATTTTGAATTTGATCTTATCTAATTGCAGTGTGATTCTCTCAATCCCTCATAGTAACATTATCATTAGCTCTCTCTTATTCAAATTTTCCCTTGAAATAAATATTTATAAAAGGAAAATTTCAGTAATTTAAATAAACGATCCAAATTAACATAAAAAATATTTAAGTTATTACTAACCTTGAACCTTGAAAACCATGCATAAACTTGCGATTTTCATTCAGGATGTTTGAAAACCTGACTTTATTGAAATAATAGAATTTCCATCAATGATTTCAAGATTGACGTTATTGTTCTAGTAGCCTCAACATTTGTAAACCTAAAATTGTATTCGTTAAATGATATTATTTTTTTCAAAAATTATTAAACAAGTCGTTGTGAAAGCAAAACAAACTTACATTAAAAGGTCATCCTTTCATTGGCCTCGTACTTGTGGATAAATGAATCCCGTTGTGAAGGAACCCCCCTGGACAAACCTGCGTCGTAACTAAATGCTTGTGCCTGCTCTTGGTTAGCTCCTAATGACGCATGGTCACCAGTATCTTTGCAAGAAGAACCAGGAGTGATTTTGTCCTCGCGATATGTAATAAACTTTTCTCTAGGTATATACACAAATTAACTGATAAAAAAAATAAACAATTTTTTTTAAAAAAAAATATGATAGCACCTTTACCATATGGGAGACTATCCAAAAATTTTAAACCTGAAATACAAAACATATAAGCCACAAACCAGTTGATTTTATTTAATTTCTTCTAATAATTTAGTATAATTCGATTTCATAGAAAATTATTTTCTACGTGATAATATTTTTAATCATAACTTTACAACATATTACTATAAATTCACAAAAGTTCAAAATAATATTTAAAATTAATCCTACACATTTAACTGAAATTGAACAACAAATTCGAAAAAAAAAACAACAACTAAAATTCAAGAAATTAATGAAAACATTATTACAATAACAGCTAAAATTCAACTCAATTATTTCTAAATGATAATATTTTTAATCTTAAATTTAAAAAAAAATGTTCGAAATGGAATAAATACAAAATAATAATTAGAATCAATCCTACACATTTAATTAAAATTGAACAACAAATTTGAAAAAAATAACTAAAATTAAAAAAATGCAAAAATTATTTCAATAACAACTAAAATTCAAAACATTTATTAATTTATAAAATTATTAAGAACACATAATTGAACAAAAATAATGCAAAAAATACAAATATAATGCAAAAAAATACAAAATTGATTTCAGCTCTTAATTAAAAAAACACAAAAAAGAAAAGATATTGTTAATAAACCAAAAAAAAATAAGAATGAAAATGAAGAAATACAACGTATCTTAGGATGAGAAGAGAAGAGAATGCTTGATCTCGAGTTTGAAGGAGAGAGAGAAGAAAAAGAGAGAGAAAGAGGTTGGAAGAAGAGAGAAAAAGAAGAAAATTCGATCTGTCATGGTTCAGGTCTTTTATTTTAGTTTTTAAATATTAATATTTTTAATATTTTCATCGGTGATTTCATTTATAAAGTCAAATTACAATATGGTCTTGGTATTTAGGATCTTTTTACCAACATAATCACAAATGAAAAATTAACTATTAATATTTTTAATATTTCCAACGGTGATTCCATACGTAAAGTGAAATGAAAATTTTCAACTTATACGAAAATTTTCAAAAAGCTCCTCTAAATATTACTGACGACTTTTCATTTCGTATGTAAAAAAGTGAATAGTTAAAACATCATTAATTATCGCCATATTGAGAAGTGAACAGTTCCTATGGTCTTTGGAATTTACCGATGGAAACATTTTGTCGGTAAACCTGTATGTAATAAACACCGTGAACAATACTATGGTGAAGAGGAACAATTCTCATAGTCTATAAAATTTATCGAATGACACATTCTGTCAGGATACCTATATGTAATGAACATCATGAATAGTGTTATTGAGAAGTGAACAACTCTCATGGTTTATAGAATATACCGACATACACATTTCGTTGGTATACCCGTATGTAATAAACACCGTGAATAGTGTCATTGAGAAGTGAATAGTTTCCACGGTCTTTGAAATATACCGACAAACACATTCCATAAGCTGGAAAATCATTGATAGTCCACATTAACGTTGTCTACATCAGAAAATTTTATTTCCTTAATATATATATTATAAGTCAAAGCCCTAGATGACCACAACTGTATTAACTTATCAATCAACGGTCGAAGACAAACATTTATATTTCGATCTGGACTATTAGGACCGAGTAGGACCATAGAAAAAAACATGAACTTTGGCCTTATACATATTTTCGGTAGCAAGTTATAAATCGTGAGTATCACTACCCAATAAGAATAATGAGCAGCAAATGACCAGAATGGGTTGAATCCATTTGTACATAACCCAAGATGCATGTTCCTTGTCTCCACTAAAAACTGAGAATGCACACTGTTAAAGTGTTTCCAAACTTCACCAACTGAAGAGTGCACCATTACGCCATCTATTACATCATGTGATTGGTGTCTTGTCATGTGTTCAATAATCTTTGGTGACATGAATAAACTCTACAGTTTATGTGTGATTGAAAAGTATTTAAGTTTTTTTATGTGCGACAAGAGATCTTCCCCTGCTAGTTATAGATTTATAACGAGATTGTCTACATGTTCTATAGTCATTCTATTCTACATTTTTAAGGTAATCCAACATGTAGAAGTTTGGACACATGTCAATTTTCTGATATCCTAGACCGAGGGATTTCTTCATAAACTTAGCAGTATAGAAGTTCTCTTTCATCATGCTCCCTTCAGGTATAATGCTTCCCACCCATTCGATAATTATGTCATAATTGGCCTCACTCAACCCACAATCTGACTTGATCTTAAACACATGTGAAACGACTAATAATTTATTGTGATTTGTGCAACCATCCCATAATGGTTCATCAAAATCTTTTAAAAGATAAAAAAGCCTGGTCGTGTCTGCATTAGTTTTTTCATCTACGATTAAACATTGATTGGCATGACCATGATTCATTCTCATCGCATCCATAACCATATTCCTACAAGGATTACTATTGTTATTTACAACTCCATACACGTTGTTAGAACTAAAAGTTGACCCAATCATCCTTTCTACCATGGTATCGTGAGGAACATATGGTTCTCTATGTGCATACCAACACAAGTATTTCTCTATGAACCTTTTTTTGTAGAAGATGTATCATTACAACATCTGGATCAAGAAAATTTTTATTTTTACACCTCTTGCATGAACATCTAATATCCCCTCAATTAATAAAGCCCTGAACCTCATTACAGTAATCCATCATCCACAACCCTTTGGATGAATCTCTATTCATCCATGAACGATCATTCATTATTTATATCATACCTATATAAAATAATAATGACAATATGTATTAATTAACTACATTAACTAAATAAGTAAATAAAAGAATCCTTAATAAAAACAACATTTTAAAATTAAGTTTAAATAAAAAAAGGATAGATTTGCTTACTTAAAGTGAATAATCTTCAATAAAATTTGAATCAGAGCATGAATGTTGACAAACTGAGTGTTATGGTGGCCGAATTTATTGTGGGAGGTTGAATTGTGTTGAGATTTGGGTTGGGGGGTTGTTTGTTGCGGAAAAGAAATGCATAAGGAAGAAGGAGAAATATTGGGAGAAGAGGGTCGATCGCCAAGTCATAAATTAAATATCATCGATGGCATTACCGAAGGAATTATTCTGTTAGTAACTCCATCAGTAAAAACGCAACATCATCGTATAATTTTCTTTTTTGAATCTCATTATAATAATCTCCATTATTCTTTCAGTATATATTAACAGAATTTTTCCGTTTGTATTTATCAATTTTCTGATAGTGAATGATGTTAACAATGGAAATCAAAACTATTTAAGCAGTACATGACCTTTACATTCAATCATGAGATTGAATATTTGCAGTAAACATGGATATTATAGGCCTATCTACATGGAAAAGCAGCCATAGACAGATCCTGCTATTGTCCACAAACAGAGTTCTCAGACTGATCAGTTGATCTTAAAGAAGGCTATTAAAGGATCATAAACAATCTGATTAGCATTCACGCCAAAAACAAAATCTGCATGAGCATATTCATCGGTGTACTGTACCACCAGCTTGTCGCCATCGTGATCTTTGAGGTTGTCTAGTAGAATTTGTACATCCTTCACATCAGAAAGATAGTCCTTCCCTCCATAGCCAAGAAAAAGAGGAAGGTCATTAGGGATGCTGGTCATGTTATACACTGGAGGAGTAGGCTGCCCGTAATGATCCATGTTATCATTTTCATTACCATAATCATACATTGCTATCGTTCCCGTCCTAATCACTACATAGAACCACGGAATCAGAAAGTAAAGAATAAAGCAAACTTCTAAAGTTCAGCATTTTCTGTTTGGATTTTGCTGGAATAAGTTATCCCATTTCCTTCCCATTCATCGAAAACAATGTTTGAGATAATTTCCTAATTGTTATGCAGAACCATATTGGTTGCTTTTGTTGTTCAAAGATTTTTCTTGATTTGTTTTTCTTATAAAAGAGTTAGTCAATCAGGAATTTAGAAACACTTACTCTGTGCCAGGTGGATCATGTTCTTGGTTGCTGTTGATTGAGGTTCATGATCAAGAAATTCATTTGTCCTAGAAGAATTCAGGCAGCAATTCGGGCCTAAAACAAGTTGGCTGGTCAATCAGTATTGGTTAACTACTAAACTTTTGTGTGTCCAGGTTTTAATGAAAAGCCTAAATACCAGTGAAAACTGTCATGAAGTCAGAGCAGTTGGTCCCAGGCTTACTGCAGATATCTTCCAGAAGCTTGTTCGCAGCCTGCCTGTTCAGTAAGAAATCACAATGATTACTATTTCATTTAGCAACTTAATACCTTTTTCTCTTGGACCTCTCAGGTAAACATTTAAGGAAATATTTTTATAGACGTAAGTTTTAGTCATTGATTAACTTGGAGATATGAAAAAGAAAAAGAAAAAGAAAAGTTGCTTTCTCACCCTCGAGGAACAAATTCATGGAGTCCTAACCAGTACAAGTCCTGTGCAATAAGGAGACAGAATGCTAAGTAAGAAGGTAAGGGAATTATTTTCCTTTAAATTTAAATTTGGAAATTCATTTTTTTTTAATAAGGCAGATCCATTCATTTGGTTTTACCTCAGCTAGAAATATATCGGCAGCACCTCTTGCAAGCGGTGATGGCATCTGGTTAAGATAAGCTATTGGACTGAGCAAAACAGCCGATCTTAACATGTTCAATAACTTTTCTTGAGAAAATGCAGCAAAAGCAATCAAAGTCCCCTGAAACGAAGTCAAAAGCTACATATATATATGCAGAACAAAATTCTACAACGATAATAATTAATGTCCCAGGAACAACAAAAAAACAGTGAAAGCAAACACAGTGCAATTTTCACCTGGGAATGCCCAACATAGTGAAGGTTCTGCCCTGTCTGGTCATGCACATACTGAAATGTAGCAGGAAGATCATAGGCAGCCAACTCATCCCAGGTCCAATCCCAATAAACCTGCCATGAAACAAGATAAAATGTTCGATTGTTAAAAAAGATTCAGGGTCGCATAATGAAGGAAAATATAAAGACTCAAAAGTACCGAATCATTGGGATGGAGTGATGCGTGGCCCCGGCTAAATCTAGTCCCACGACTGTTGGCAATCCACACATCATAACCATTATCCGCCAATATGAATGCCAAAGATTCATCAGGAAGATTCATCAGCCACGTTACGCCATCCTGCCGTCAATCCGTTAATGTTATTTTTCGTTTTCATTTAAATCGCAGCCATAAACATTAGAGATCAATGAAGAATTAGCTAGCTACTACGTACCATCATTAGCCCATGTTGTAGCAGAACTGGCGGCTTGTCTGCTGCCTGACCGGACAGCCCAGAAGGCATTCTCTGAAGGCTAAGAATATAACCATCTTTTGTTGTTACCTGCAATAATCCATCCAGAGTTTGAAAAATGTGCTCAAGTTTCTAAAGCAAAATGACTCTGAGCCCGTTATTGAAGCTGAGCTAGTAGCAAAAATTAGCCTCCTGTACCGTATGTTCCTGGCAGGCGTAGCCTTGTGGCTCCACCACCGATTTGCAAGTACCATCATTGGCATTCAGGGAGGACACAGATGTGCCATCCTGACTATTGAAGGAATAAAACTTTGTTCCTGCAGCGGCCGCAGCTGCCGATAAACAGAATAGGATCGCTAGAATTTGAGTGGCTAAAATCTCGGCCATTTAAAATTTAGTTACAAACTACAGCAATTACACTTTTCTGTTTTCCTGCATTTTATAGTGTATCCAAAATCCACATTCAAACAGAAGACAAAAAATCACAAGTCATGACATAAAGATCCTTAACCCTTTAGTGTGAACTTGTTCGGTATCTTATCTTATTCTACTATATATTATAATAAAATGAAAGCTATTCTAAATTGAAATCGGTGACTTAGGATGTATAGCATGTGGATTACTCTCTTCTTTTTTCTTTTTGTTTTTTTCCATGAAATGGAATACAAAAAGTACAATACACACACACACACACACACACACACACCAAAGCCTAAGATTTTATTGGGAGATTTTCTCTTAACTAAATCTACTTTCTTTTAAATTACAAATTTTACCAAATCTATTTCCTTTTATATACTACCAACATCAAAGCATATATTTTTAAATCTTACCTATTTCAACTCCTTCATTATATATATATATATATATAACCTAATCTCTTTCTCATTTATTATGTATGTACGTGAGTTTCTTGAATTTCCTTTATATAAAATCAATAAAATTAGAATGTAAGATATAGAAAAAAAATAGTCAAGTAAAATATCCAAGTAAAACTATAATACAAACTTAGAATTTAATAAGATAAATACAAGAAGGTTTTTATGAGAAATCTTTCGAACCATTTCAAGGTGTTCTTTCTTTATTAATAATTTTGTAGAAGGTGATTGGTTATAATTTTTTCATCAAGAAAGAAAAGTTTAAGCAATGAATCTTGTTTTTGTTAAAAAAAAAAATAGAGTTATGGTATGTTATATAAATTTAGCCTGAGGCTGGAAAAATCTTCAATAGAAAAATTGTGAGTGCTTTTCATGGGTTGATAAAACTAAATCCGGAAAATTTGGTCGGCTCGATTACACCTATAAAAAAAACACTTTGAAGCTTAAGTCAATATGGTATTTATTCAGGTGATGTTAAGAATAAATATTCTCTAGATTTAAATATTTCTTAAACCTTGTTTAAATCTTGTATCAAACTTATGTTTTTTTAATATTTATGTTGTCTAGAGAGATAGAGTCTAGAGAGATAAGCTCTGCAGACCTCTTATCTAAAAAAATAAAGTTTTGTTTATATAGATTTTTTTTAAAATAATTATCTTAATAAATATCTAAGATATTAAATATAATATCTAGAATATTTATAGAGATATTTATGGAGATGTGTACACTGTATAAAATATATGTGTAGTTTTTTCATGTATCATTATCTATAGTATTATCTTACCGGAAAAAAATACTAAATTCATAAAAAATAATAAATTTCAATGCATATTATATAATAATAAGATCAACATGATATTGTTTTACCAAAACCAGATAAAAAAAATCTATGTTAAGAAAAAAAGAGCACATTAATTTCGACAAAATTACATGCACAATAAACAAGGAATCACTCGAATAAGCTTCAAATCAATTTCTTCAACGCCACGTTTTGCCCATTAATAAAGGTTGTTCTTGTACATTTTCATGGATGTGTGCTGACAAATTAAGGACCAGCCATGATTTTGTAGTTAGGAGCTTTGCGTCTGTCACTTTGTGCAGCAAGCAATATTGTGAACATACTTCACAGGGGTTTGAATATTCAAATGTTTATAGAGGGATGGCAGAAAAAAAAAAATATTGCTGATGAAACCAAGGCCTAAGAAGATAATTTTATTTATTTTTATTTTTATTATATGATATGGCATAACTGATGAGGCAAGGACTTCTGACTGGGACAATAGGACATTTGGGTTGATGCACTAAGCCTTTGTTTCAGAGGAGGCCGAAACAGATATCCGTTAAAATTTAATTTGTTTAAAAAAACTTCTTTTTTTATGTTTTTGCATTATTTAAATTTAATAATGTTAAAAATTAATTTTAAAAAATAAAATAAAAAATATTATTTTAATATATTTCTGAATTAAAAACAAATTAAAAAAACCAATATTATACCCTCAAATACCTCGGAAGTTTCAGCGCTACTATTTAATATTTATTACTAGCATTAAAAACTAGAATATTTAGCGAGTTCTATTTTTATGTGAGTGAAAGAATAATATATTATAAATAACTAATAATTTTTCTTTAAACATTGATTAATCCTATAATTATTTCCAAGTTATCAACTCTATTTCAAAAACTTTTCTTATTAAAATAATTTCTTCTCGGAATTACATTGATTGCAAACCCATTACACATGTTTTAGATAAGTTATTGTTTTATGTGTAATGTTGCGATTTTTTGGTGATAAATTCCTAATTTTTGTGGGCATCTCGAATGATTTTTTATTTTTACATTTTTTTCTTGTATTATCTTTAAAAATCAAATAACATGAAATATCGTATTTTATCAAATTTAGATTAATAACAAAATAGACCCAAATAAATGCTACGTATCCACTATGTATAGTGCCATCAAATTATATGGTCTTGTTGTATTAGTAAGGGTGTGTTTGGTATTGCGGTAGTGGTTGTCGTTGTGGTTTAAAAAAAGTTGTTTTATAAAAGTATTTTTAGTTGAGGTTGGTTTGGAAAAATATATGTTTGGTTAAAACTGTGATTGAAATTGAGGTTGAACAAAAAGTAGTTTAATGTGTTTGGTTAAAAGAATGCTTTTCAAATTGAGGTTATAAAATAATTAAAAAAATATTTATTAATATTGATGGTTTTTAATTTAAATATTGTAGATTTAACTACTGTTATTACATCATGAAATAAATAATATTGATATCAAATATTTTTTATTGTTCCATTAAACTATGTGCAATTTCATAACGTACGAAATTTATCTAACAAGGACTATATTTTTCATGGTTTCTTAAGCGCGCAACAACATCAGGTAAGATATCATCAAGAACAAAATTGAGGTTGGGATCAAATTCTGCAAATGCTACGTCATTAAATGATCTACTTCTAATTTTTTTAATAAAACACAATTAAAAATTAAAATTAAAATTAATTGTTTTTTAACCAGGTCAGACCCGACAAGAATAAAATTGGGATTGCCTTCTAATTTTTTGAATAAAACACAATTAAAAAAATAAAAATTAATTTTTTTACTGGGTCGGACCCGGTTTAATGCATTTAGTTTTGGACCGGACCCGGACCGGCCGGAACAATGGAGAGTTTGCTCTCCACTGTACAAAGACACAGCACAGCAGGAAGAAGCATAAAAATATTGCTTCAGCTAAACCTACGGTTACACCTTAATTTTTATGGGTCCCATGCATCAAAACACAACCACTACTTATAATCAAACACTATATTACTGATTTTGAAAAAAAAAAAAACCAGAAGCTGCCGCATAGCCAAACGCCCTCTAAGGCTTAATATATACCATCATTCATTAAAATAAGTGATTAGATTTTCACCGAACAAGATACATATCATTATAGTTTTGAGTAGTGAAATTATAATTCTGCCTTTCTAAAAAAAGTTATTAAACCTTTTATTGGAAGTGACATAGTCTTTTTCTTATTATTCATTAGTTTTTTTCAGATTAATCGAGGGCAAGAAGGTCTTTTTAACTTTTTAAAGCATAATTGATACAAACATCATGATCGTGTGGTCACATAATCCACAATCAAAATTGAGATATGATTTTAAAAAGTTGAAAGAGATCTGATAGGAGTGTGACATAATGAAAACCTGTCTCATGATACCAACATTATTGAAATGAAATCAAATGACACCATAAAGTCAGTTAATCTTCAATAAGTCAGATTCAATTCATTCAAAAACCAAAAAAATACAAGAATCTCTCTCACACATTAAACTGAAAAGTTCAGAAGTGTTATTCATTAAAGGTTATTTAAACTTAGACTTGAAAGAATTGAAGTACTTTTGAAAAATTAACCCTAATTAATCTATCTTTATAGGCTGAATTGACTCACTTCCAAAACTAACCTAAAACATATACTACTAAGCTCAAACCCTAATCCAAACAAACTTGGGCTATAGCTAAAATAATAAAAATAAAATTCATAAGTTAATCCCCTGTGCTACTATGAGGAGAGAAGAAGAAAATCAAACAATACAAGTCAGATACAAGGCTTATTTATAGCTTACAATGCTACTCAATTATCTTAGAAACCAATATGTTATTAAATACCACCAACTCTTCTTTCCTTATATAGTTAGGATGAATAAGGAATCTATGTAAGAAAATGATTTTGAAACATTAATAAATCATTGTCATACTTGGAAATTATGTTGTAGCCCATTAAAAAACCTTATAGATTAGGAAATTTTCAAAACAAGCTGTCACATCGTTATAGAAAAATGGTCTTTGCCAAATAGAAAGTTCACAAGTTAAAAGGAACTAAATAACAAAATTCATTCAATCTATTTTGACCTATATCACAAGTCCTTCTCAAACTCCGATTCACTTGAATATTCACCCCAACATATAAAAATATCTTTAGAATCTTTTGGTAAAGTTTCAGCTCATTCCAATGGTTTGATTTGGAGTTATTCTCAATAGCGTAAAACTAGATGATAGGAAATTTTACATCAAAATCCGAATCTAACCTTACTTAGATTGTAGCAATAGTAAAATGACTAAACTACTTTTTTAAAAAAGATTTTTTAAACTTGCATCCAGAAGCTTTTTCAAATTTTTATTTTTTGAATCATAGTTAAATGACTCCATTACCTTTAAAAGCAGAGTTTTTTGAACTGGTAGCAAATGTTTTTTTTTATATTTTTATTATGATTTTTAGTTATAAGCAGGTTGAATTAAAGAGAAATGTTATATTTTAATAAATAAAAAATATTATTGAAAAATAAAATGTAAGTCGGCATGTTCAATGCACACGCTAGAGTGTAGGATACCCCTACACCATTTAGTTGGCATGCAAAGGATATTGTGCCAGCCAAAATATGGATTTTGAGGCAGCATTCAAATTATCTCAGCTGCCCCTTCATCCCTAGACAGTGCA